>NC_086286.1:94619662-94919662 GCF_963924245.1 Chroicocephalus ridibundus
CATTCCACCACACCATTTCCCATACAGAGCACTCATACTCCTCTGCAGAAGAACCAAGAAATGACCAACCCCATTGCATGCATATCATGAGTGTCTCTGTGTTTTTATGTGGGCTGAGCAAGTTTTACTGCCCCCAATATGCTTACTCCTTTACTGCTTAGCCATGCAGGAGATTCCCACTGTCTCTTTCTAAGAAACTGCATGAAAGCAATGTGGATTGCTATGACATTTTTATATCTGTAAAGAGACTTGGTCCATCACAAGCAAAACTTTACATTTTTTTAATGAGATACAGGTTTGGGATGTGGGATGGCTGTGGGTTCTGCTCTAAATCAAATCTTTCAAATCCTTCTACTGGAGAAGCACAGTGCTCAGAGGCCATGTGGAAACATGTGGATGAGAGGGCAGTGATGGCAACCTGGAGTGCTCTTGCATGTCTGTCATCTTCTGCTCTGACACTACAGACACTTGCAAGGCAAGGAAAGTGTCTCTAGGAAATATCCATATTTTTAAAAGTCTTACAAACATAGTCATTTACAGTAAATATGCTTCTCCATATTATTTTATCTTTGCAGTCTGAATAAACATATTTTCTGCTTTCTAAGTGGCATCAGTAAAGTGAGAAATAATAAAATTATTGCGTTTTATAAAAAAAATAGCTTTGAAAAGCTCTAATGCACAATGTTTGCAAGTTGTCTGCAGTGTGTATTGTAAACAGAAAATGTTCAAACATGCCTGAAGGGTTACGGTGCCAAATTTCCACTAAAATTAATGGAAACTTGGCATCCAGATGCTCTAGGTGGCTTCTGAAAATCCCACACCTCTTCTATGTTTGTGGAGTAGGCAGAATTTTCTGATGTAAAACATTGTTTGAAAAGTCACGTAAATTACACAAAACAGGAGTTTATATTTCAGACTCAGTAGTGAGTTCATCTAAAAATAGCTGCTTCAAAGGGAATACAAGTCACTGGAGGGTAACCATCTGACTGGGCTGTGGTTTTAAAAGAAAGGTTACTTAAACATAAGATAAACACGGAGCAATCTGTTCAAGCTTTAAAACAGCCTCTAGTGCTGTCAAAAACTAGAATTCTGAAGAAAGCAAGTGGGAAGATACCCTTTCCTGAAAAAAATAAGTGCTGCAAAAATGAGGATGCATGCTGGAAAGGAATGCCTTCCAGGGCGTGTAAAGATTAGCTCAGAATTTAGTAGTCACTGGACTTCACAATACAAACCGGTGTTACAGTTCTTTCTCTAAATACAGTGGAAAGTCTGAGGGATCTGTGCAATCTTCTGTATATGGGTAAAAAGACAGACATCTCACATCTGAAATACAAAATTAGAATGGGCACCTGATGTCCCTCCAGCCAAAAAAGTATTTGGTTACTTGAGAATTCCAGAAGAATTAAACAGGAATTAAAGCATTAAAGTGATTATTTCCAACACCTTCTCTGGGATCCACTGACATTCCTAGTAAGGAAAGCCACGTTGCCCTCAAGATCATCTCAGTGCAGTCTTTTTGCAAACTGGGATAATATCAGTCCAACTTGCACAGGATTGCAGGCAATGAAATACTAACTCCCAGCGATTGTTTGCAAATAAACAGCCTTTGATGCCTTATGAACTACTGAGTGAGTTGGAGTTGCTTTGTCTGGAATGACATTTCAAGAACAGCAAGTGGCTTTCTTTATTGGATCTGAAACATCATTTTTGGGCATACCATATGCTGTGAAGCATTTGTAGCAGATGATTATCAAACGACAGCATGCAAGAGAAAAAGGGCTGACCTGAGCATAGCCTCTCTATGAAGCATTGTGTAAAACAGTTATTTTTTATGTTTTATAAAATCTTCCTAAAAAAATAAAAAGGAAAACATACCAAGATTATTTCGAATACTTTCTTCCAGGATGACACATCTGTCTATGCTGGGTTTGCCCAACTGATTTCTTATGGATTTCCCTTTTTTTCTTTCTTTTTTAAAGCTGATTTCTTTTTATCCTTTGTCTGCCCTTGACCATGCCCTTTGTCCCTGTTGTGTGTTGCAAGAACTCCATAAAGCGCTATTGACTCTGACAACTCTAACCTGTTGAAAGACTGTGTCCATACTTACAATTTTATGTTCCCTTCTGCCAGGTGATCATTGCCTGCCATGGCTTCCAGCAAACACTCCTTTGAAGCTAACTTCTCTCATGAGACACTTCTTTGTGATGATGACTTTAGCAAAGTTATAACCTCACCTGCGCACATCAGGCTTCTGAGCTATAGCAGCACAGAAACTCCTCATGGACTGCATTTTCTCTGGAACAAGAGTATGAGGTTAAAATAAATATCTGCTGCACTCTTATGTTCCATCCCATGGGCAGTGAGTGGTACTGAGTTTATCAGAAGAAAACACATGAAACCTCAAGTACACAATTATAGAGAAATCCACCACATGGAATATTTTTCCTCAACTTATTTCTGGGAGTGGCACACGCTACAAGTGCTTGGATTTCTAGCCTACTTATTTTCTGTATCCCGCCTGCTGCAGAATAAAAGAACAGAGGTGACCAATATTGAAATAACTATCAAATCTGGATTAATATTAAGCTTGGCCTTCATGAGAGCTCTTCAGATGCAACTTTTCTTTGCCATATAACTACCCAGTGGCCTTCATCATCAGTTCCTAACTCTCTCACAGCTAGACTCTATCAGAAATGAAGGCAAACTCAAGGTGAGAAAGTGCCACTGAATTATAAAATGGAAATGGAATATTATCACTTCCTTGTGTTTCCAGGAGCTTACTCTTGTAACTAGGGACCAAGTGTTCTCAACATGGCATGAGGGTCAGATTCTAGATGTAAACCCCAAAAAATCTGCAGCTTGAATCAGCACACAGCCCCCTAGAGAATGAAATTGCATTGTTCTGATGCTTAAGGAAGAGCTCATCTTCCTTCTACACAGAAAATGGATTAAACAACTGAGTTGAAGCACCAGGAGCTTATCATAAATGGAGAGAAAGCCAAACCACATAATGAATTATTTTAATTAGCTGTAGTAAACCTTAGGTAAAAAAAAAACTTTCTGCCCCTTACATAGCTGTGATAGCCCCAGTCAAGTCCTTCTCTGAATGATGAACTGATGGCCCAACTTTCTTTCTCTCTACACAATCTGTCAATCTGTTATTCTTAGAAGAGGTTCTGCTTTTGGCTCTTCACATCCCTCCCAGTTCAAACAATCAGTGTCCTATGCTGGGCTGCACTGTAGGTGCTGCACCAGAGTCTGTACCATAAATAGCCGAAGGTGGCAGAGTGGGTCTTTCACTCCCTTTGGACATGGTGCCAGGAAGCTCCACTTGCCAGATTCATGAGCAGACAGCCCTGTGCTGAGCCTGCTGCCAGCCCCTGCACTGTGCCCATCTGTGGGCAGCTTTTGCAGCACAGCCTGTGTTTTCATTCTTTAGGAAATAGTTGGTGATGTTCAGAGGAGGTGTCAGATGAGAACCATCACTGCACTGTACGTGTTCTGCAATATACCCAGGCTGTTCAGGCTTGCAGAGAGGTTTTAGTAGTCCTGTTGCTAAGCAAAGGTGCTCCATCACAGGTAGGTAGTTGTGCCAGTAAAACAATGGGCAATATATCAAGCCTGAAACAGGACTTATCCTAAAGGCATTGGAAAGAGTCAAATGCTTATCCTGAAAAATCAAAGGAAAGGAATGGAGGATATTCAACTTTAGTATCTAATGGGCATTATCTGTTCAGTTGCACTTTTACTAACTGGATTACTGCTACGAAAGAGCACCTTCCTAAAGTAGAAATACAAGCTTAAGTTGCATAACTGTCAAAGACAGGGGGTGAAAGTCAGCAACAAGTAAATGTAAATGGTTGAAGACTTCTTTTTATTCTACAATCACCAATTAATATTTTACAATGTAGCAGTTTTGATTGCTATTGGGCAAATTAGCCATGTATTACTACATGGGAAATGAAAAGAAATCCCCTCACTAGCTAAGGATACTAGAATAAAAGGTGTCTTCATGATTATTGAACAAGCAGATGTCTAATCTACTGAAAAGTTCTTTCGTTTTTGCAGGTTTATTTGTAGAATTTCTTCAATTTATCTCTTTGTAAAACCTTAACTACAGAAAAAATATTTCCTAAATTTTCATGCTAATGGGGAAATTCAATTCCTTTCTAAACTTTGGATTAATTGCTGTCACTACTCTATAAAAAAACAATCCATGTCACATAGCAATAAGCAGATGCACTGATGGAAACTGAACGAACAGTAAGGTAGGCTTTTAGCTCCATGAATCCATGGGGACTACAGAAAATGTATATATCTTTAGGTAATACAGTAGATCAATCTGAATGAATGCTTCAGAACTGATGAACACTGCAAAGGACAGCCAGGCTTGATTTCTTTAAAAGAGGAATCACAGACGAAGCCGAATTCTCTTTTTGTGAGAAATTATGGCATTGTGCATGTTTATTTCCTCCATCCATGCTTATATCAAGTACACAGTTGAATAAACCTCTTTTGGGCTAGTATTTGGTTTCCCTTTTTTTAGAGTGGTTGTTTTTATTTCTTTATAGAATCATTGAGTTGTTTGGGTTGGAAAGGACCTTTAAAGATCATCTAGAGGGACCTTTAAAGATCTTCAATGTTATAATCTCAGAACTAGTAGGGGTGGATAAACAAGGCTATTCACAATGGCTAATTTTAAACACAGAGACCAGTCTAAATTAAGCTCTCCTCTTGAGTCATTCTCCAAAGGAGAATCTGTCTGCGTCTCTCTTTCTCTCTCTCTTTTTGCCTAAAGAAGCTGGGGAAGAGATTAGCCCTTACGAATATTCTCTCTGATACTAAGTCATGTTTTTCCTGAAGAACAGAATACTTGTATGTTAAACAAAGGGGAAAGGGACCTTAGTGAAAAAGGTTTTCAAACAAACTGAAAAAGAGAGGTGACCTTTGAAGATAACTCTCAATCTAGAATCCTGCTGAGACGTGTCATTCTTTTAAGCAGGATGCAGAATTATAGTGTATGTCTATACTGTTCTCTGTAAATACAGCTGTCACAATTTGCTGACTTATAATTTCTCTCTCATATCCAATTTATTTTTACTTTATTAACGTTGAAAAAAACCTACACACGTAGCAGTTTTGCTAGGATCCCTACAAGTTTTGCCACAGATGCGTAGCTGTTAGTGTCTTTTGTGAAGGTTTTCTCCATTTTTATCCAAAGCTTTAACAAAACTATGTGCAAAATGTAAATATAAACAGCCGAGGGAGCAGTCTCCAAAATGTGTGTCCACACTGTTTCCAAACTAGGAGATATCCCATCCAAATACCTTTGGAATTGGGGCAGTACTGTACGAGTCAACAAGGGATAAATGTGATTAGAAACTTTATTACAGAGTAATTCTTAACTTTGAAAAAAAGTAAAGCTTTTCTGTTTTGAGTCGAGGATTCCTAAGGATTTACTGGAAAATACACAGAGCCAATAGTATTTTTAAAAAATATCTGCATTATAAAACATCAAAGTCTTGGACATAAATCCTGAGCATGTTGTATAACACTGTTCACATGGTGAGCAAGTAAACTCTACCTAAAGTGTACAGAGTCTAAATGTTATGTCTTAAGCCATATTTATGTAAAACGTGAGTTGAGTATGGAGTGAGTATGAGCAACTGTTCCATATATCTATGGAGAAGACATGCAAATCTTAAATTACAGGATATAAACAAAGAATGATAATAAATGTCAAACTTCTGCTTCGGAGAGATTTATGTTGTGTTTTCATAAGCAAAATATCACAATATCTCTATTAACTAAATTGTGATGACTATTCTGGTAAATGTCATCTAAACAATTTAAATATTTAGTATTCTGTTCCACATCCATACCACTGGAGCAGCATGCTAATAAATAATAACAATGATTCAAGTTTTCAGCTCACCCAAATGTAATAAAAGGCTCAAAATAAATTGTGATCAAAATATTCAAGCTGTGATTCAGTAAGACCCTTTAAATAAACACATGGGAAAACTATTAGAAACAGGGAGAACTCAGTTTGATAATACATGACATTCCACTTATGGAAAAAAATGCTTTGCTTTATTGCCTAACACAGGAAGCTTTCTGCTACTAGCTAATACCAAAGCACATTCAAAAGACCAAAATGTCAAAACATGACTGTTTTTCCCTATTTGAACTATTTAAATACACAGATCCAAGAGACCTCATGAGTGACAGAAGTGACTTAGAGGAGAAATATGCCATTTTCAGTTACCATACTTGGAATCAGAGATGAAGAAATGATTGTAGCAGTAAAACTCAACTATAAAGTACGAACAGAATATAATAGAATACAGTGAATTCTACTCGAGTAATTCAAAGCACCTTTACACATATTGATTATCTAAGGATTGCAATTTATGGAGGTGGGAAAGATGAGTAATATTATACTTAATACTTAAATATTAAATTATTATACTTAATACTTAAAAAATTAACATCCAGAAATGTCTTGGCCACAGGACTTTGAATAGAGGTATTCTAACTCCCAGACTCTTTCCCTTACCTGTCGGTAGTACCCCCTGCCTTGGACACAGCATGTGGATAGGAACCATGTTACCTACCTACATCCACGTGGACAGCTGTCTATTTACAGTCCTCCTAAACTGAGATTTAATAGGGTTTTGCAGGTTTCTAGAAAGAAAATTAATTAATACTATTTGATTTTTACTATGTGGAAAGAGGACAGTAACGCAGGTGTCTCACAGTCCAAAAAGTTACCTACAAGTTATATGTGTGCTTACATTTACTATGCAAATCAGCAATAGAAAGAGTTGCATGTGAGTGTCAGACACACCATGTAATCTGGGCACCAGCTGTTGCTAAAAGTGGGCGGTGACGGTGGCATTGAAAAATGTGGTAGGGGCTGTGGTGGGAAGCTGACAGGGATGAATCTCCCCTTCCCATCCCTCAAGGCTGTGAACTTCTCAAGCAGCACTGCCTTCTCAGCTAAGAATATCTGGCATGGCCTGCAAGAGAGGAAACAGCAGCAGCAGGAAGCAGATCAGATTGGAAGTGGGATTTTAACAGGTGATACCGGAACTGGTTGTGATTTTAAAAGCTCATTCAGCTGACCAGGACCAAAACTTTCTTAGTGCTGCCCTGGAGAGAATAACAAAGCTCAGAGCAAGCAAGATTGAAAGCAAGTAACATATTCCTGTGAGGAGTAAAGCAAACTATCATACAATATTCAGCTAGCGACTGTATAGAAATCAAGTGGGGATCATAAACATTCTGGAAATGTTACCATATAATCACAAATTTGTGATGTCACTGAATTATCACTGATTGAAAAATCTTGGATTTATCTGGAAAATAATATTAGTTTAAAATTTTATAGCTGTGCCATCAATATTTCTGTAATTTTAAAGAATATTAACAAAGCACTGTTTTATTGTACCATGTGTGAAGAGAGGGAAGATAGAAATCTACTGAGGAAAGGAGAGATTCTAACTCAACATAGTCAGAAAAATTACATAAATGTGATCCTTTATCAGTTTTTCAATATAAAACACTACAAATTTTGTAATAAAATCGAGTGTTCGGTAGTCAGCAGCTGTTGAGGCAACAGAGAGCAGCAGTAGCTGGAGCAGAGTAATGTGTGCATGTTTCTGCCTCTTAACATCAGTAGGTTTATTGGCTGAGAATCGTTATGACTAATGATTTATAAACAGAAATAATATGGGCTTAATTCTTTGGGTCTGGGACTCAGAAACAATTTTGTTTTGTTCAGCAAATAAAGAATGAAGTACTGTTCAAAGGTATTTTTAGAGAGCATCTTTCTTTAATTAAAGTGATTGCAGTGACCACTGTTTTCGGGCAACGTACGTACACTTCTACAGGAATAAGAACAATTTGCTTATGAGATACTTATTCTTTTCTCACTTCAAAATGCTGTCAGGGAGAGAAGTGGAGGAAATTGATACTTTCTCCTTTTTGGTAGATGAGATGGTAGAGAAAGATAGACACCAGTGACCACACCAGGATGCCAAAACAGAAGCAATTTAGTTCAAAGGGATTTAAGGTACTGCACAATTAAACAAGACACTGAAAAAGATATGTATGGCTCTGGAAAGGGACTGAATTTCCCTACAGGCACATGTGCTTGATGGAATATAGCAACATAAAATTAAATGTAAATTCTGCTTAGAAAGGCTACAGCCTCAGGGATGACATGATCCTTCAATCAGTAAGTCTAGGTGTTTTCTGGTGTGGGATATGCAGATATGTGATAAAGGGCAATTTCTTTCTCATGTGAAAGATAATGAACAAAAATTTTAAATACTCACTGACTCTTAGGAAGAGAAAGACATTCACAGAATATAAAAGATCCTCTCACTTCTTCCTTTTCACAAGAAATTTGAAACTTGCATGAGTCTCTAGGTTACCCATCCTTCAACAGCCTTCTGTTGATCAGAAAGTATGCCATGTGTCAGAGAGCTAGGGGTAGCAGGAAATAACTACCTAAAGCTGTTCAAATCTAAGGTACTATAACAACCTGGAAGCATAAATATACAGATAAACATCTTACAAATATAATACATGAGTTGAAGTATGTTCAGACATTTTTTGTCAAATAATTTTGAAAAGTAACAAAAAAAAGAAACCTGAGAGAGGGAACATGACTCTCAAAAACTATTTTCAACATATAGCTGGACAGGCTCGCTATCTGTCAGGCTACATGCAAGTCACAATCAAGGTACTCAAAACTTTCTGAACTAAATAAATGATCGCCCATTACTTTCTGCCTGTTGTACTAAACTTTATAAAACTTTACTGTATTTAAAGTGTATATATGCTAACCTGAGATCACTGTAGCAAACCTTTTCATTTATGTCTTTACTCATGAAGACAGAATGATGCAAAATAGAGAAGTTTTTAAATACTTTGTGAAGTGCTACAACTTAAAAAAATCCCATTGTGTATAGCTTGGTTGCAACCTACCTAATCTCTTTCAGCGTAAGGTGAAGCACTCAATGCAGACTTCTTGTCAAAATCAATTGATTTACTTCTTTGATTTACTTTTTTTGATTTGGTTTTGAGCATGATATTTTCAAATTCTCACTGAATCCACATAGACCTGGCAAGAAATATTTGAGGCTCAATATACATTCTGTTCTTACACCTTTATCTCTCCTTAGTGTAAGTGTCTCCATAAGCCCTACTACAACCTTCCCACTTTGCCAGCCCAGGATCCTAGGCACCGACCAGCCCTAGTAGTGTCTCCTGGGCTCAGGCTGCAGAATAAATTCCTCAGTCATAAGAAAGAGCCATGAGAGGGTCTGTAACAAGAGAAGAAAGGTAGAGGTGGGATTGCTGAGTCGGGGTCATTAGTAGCTTAAGGGTTCAAGAGGGGAAATAGCAACTTGGAAAGGTGTATAAAACTAAAAAAATAATAAAAAATAAGAGAGTCTGCTTGAGGTTGGTTAGGAAGCTTTGGGTCAAGTTATTAGAGTTACCACTGTCAATGTAGCTGGGGGACAATAGGACTGAGAAATTGCCCGCAGAAGCCACAAGGGCCAACCTTCCTCTCCTGCCTAGGTAGCAAAGACTTTCTGGGTGCTGTATTAGGGTACTGAGCACATGGATGCTTAGTCTAACAGCTCATCAAATCCTAAATATTTTTTTTGTCTGATACTGAATTAAAAATTGCTTTTCATTTTCAAGTTGCATATATCACAACCAATTCCGGTATCACCTGTTAAAATCCCACTTCCAATCTGGTCTGCTTCCTGCTGCTGCTGTTTCCTCTCTTGCAGGCCATGCCAGATATTCTTAGCTGAGAAGGCAGTGCTGCTTGAGAAGTTCACAGCCTTGAGGGATGGGAAGGGGAGATTCATCCCAGTCAGCTTCCCACCACAGCCCCTACCACATTTTTCAATGCCACCGTCACCGCCCACTTTTAGCAACAGCTGGTGCCCAGATTACATGGTGTGTCTGACACTCACATGCAACTCTTTCTATTGCTGATTTGCATAGTAAATGTAAGCACACATATAACTTGTAGGTAACTTTTTGGACTGTGAGACACTTGCATTACTGTCCTCTTTCCATATAGTAAAACTATATATATATATATCCTGCTTACAGAGTCTCTGCACCAAGTTAAAGATGACCAGACAAACTGACCCAGAACAAGGGAGGTAACATTATCCTCCTTCCATCTGCCGCTGTTCCCTCTTCACTTCCCCACCTTGAAGTTGCTACTTCTTTTCTTAGACAACAACAGCAGGTGAAACCTGGAGTTATTTGACCCCCTTTGCTTACCCCTTTTGTAGGGCCACGGCAGTATCACTACAGAAATATCAGTCAGGAAGTATTTTTCCACCCTGTCTACTGTGGGTTTCTGTTAGGAAACTGATGGTCCCAGACATTAAAACCCATTTCAGCTGATGTATGGAAATGCCATCCTTAATTAGGTAGCTGTTTTATTGATGTTGAAACCAAACCTTCTTCTGTACAGTAGTATAAACATCCCAGTGTTCCGTGTTTCAACTGCCATTGTTTTTCTGTAGACTTCATATAGATTTCAGATCAAGAATGCTAGAGCAGGCAAAGTGGCATTGAAATCAGACGTTCAATTTACTGCTAATAGCTCTGGAGGGAATGAGAAACAAACAGCGAGAACAATTTTGTGGGGTTCACTGTTCACTGCTTCAGAAGCTAAGCTAAGACTGGTTAACTTAGTAGATTTCTGAAGGTGTGAAGATGATTTTCTTTAACACAGAATTTTTACTTGCGGTTTCTGGGTAACTTTGCATCATCAAAAGAAGATATGGATCTGCTGCAGAGGCGTATCTGCTATTTTGCAGAACTTTCAGAACTTCCTGCCTCAATGTTACGAGGTGAAGAAAAAGTCACCAGTAAAGAATATAAATCTCACTTGGAGTAAGTGTGGTAATTTGTTGTGGACCAGGACAACCATTTCTGAAGAGTGGAATTACATTTCTTCATTGAGTAGCGCCAGGAAATTGATTTGTGTTCATTAAAGCAGAGAAGAAAGTGGTGTTCTTGACCTATAGTTCCTACCCTTTCACATAAGATAATAATAATTTATTGTTGCTTCATTTGTTCTCTGCTGCCTAAAGTTCACCGCTGGAATTCAAACCTGCTTTCATGTGGCTTCAAGTGGCCCATATTTCTTAAGAAGCATGGTGTTCTGTGGCAGAAGTTCTGGCGGAAAAGGTATTTTCCTGCCAGTATGCCAAACATACTGGATCTATTCGAGTCCTTAGTACCCTTTTCAAAGCTTTCTGGTTTCATGAGCCATTTTCCTGGCATCTCAGAATGGCTAAATTCTGGTTTTATAAGGGGAAAGTACTGGATTTTTTTTTCCATCCTCTAATCCACTCTATCACAAAGGGGCTTTTGCGCGTATGGTTTTGTTCCTCAGTGGGAACATGGTCTAAGCAGATGTTCCTCTACAACGATGATGCAAAGAAACAGCATTTATGTAATGTTTGTCTATGGATGGCTTTCATTAGGTTGCACTATCAGGTGTAGAAGTATTAATTTTGACTTGCAATTTCAGGTAATTGCTGAATAAAATTGCTGATATTTTGTAAACAACAATTTTTCCCAAGAAGTCAAAACTCAGTGTCCTGACTCTGGCTTTTGTACTAGCCTGACAATCCAGGTCTCTGGATTTACCTGGGCTTTTCTTGGCCTGAGCAGATCTCGGCTTGTTTCAGTTGTGGCAGCAGCTGTCTAGCAGTCAGGTAACCAATGTCTAAGGTTTTGGCAGTTTAGTTTCAGTTTATGCTAATGACAGGCAGTTATTCCCCGTATATATATGGAATGAGCTGTATATGACTAGAGTAAAATGCAGTGCGGAAGAGCACAGGCTCAAGACGATACCAGATTTCCCAGACTGTAAACTCAAATCAGACTTGTCAATCAACAGCCCCTGCAGGAGTGCAACCTTGTGAGTCAGGAAAAGAAAAGAGAGATAGATGTTAGGGATAACAAGAACAGAAGAACTGTATAATTGGGAACCAAGAAAAAGAAAGAACATGTGAGCAAACTGCCTTAAAAAAGTTAAAAAAACCCAAAAACAGAAGAAGGAGGAAAAGAGCATCACTACACACATCATGCTCCTTCTGAGAAGAAAGAAACCCTCACAACAAGAATCATGCTCCTTCTGGTGAAGACTTTGGAATGTTGACAACTTATTGTAAGCACCACACCTCTTTATTTTTATTTTTTTTTGAGGAAGACAGAAACTGTCAAGATTATGACCCAGAGGGATATTGGAAGGTTGAATATAATACTCTAAGAAAGTGATAGATGCTGGGATGTATTTGTGCAACAAGTTAAACTGCATTGTTAAAGATTTTTTGTATTACCTAAGAATTTTGATTAACTGACTGTTAAAGAATGAGATGGACTAATAATAAATTCATAGCTTCTTCTATATGGTATGTTCCATTTTGCGCATAACAACATTATAAGAGTGAGAGTATTATCATTGAGCAAGGCAGCAGATAATGAACCTAATTTGCCTCTTTACACACGTGGGAATGAGAGAAAAGAGGAATGATAAAGAAAATTCAACAAATTAAGTCAGAACTAATTATTTCTGGTGAAGAGAGAGGAAAACAATTGTATTGTAACATTGAAATAAACAGAGATAGCTGTTTTGAGTAAATGTTTATAAAATTGCAATTATTGAGAATACATAAAGGAATTCAGAGTTATAACAAGGAAAATAATAAAAACTCGTTCTTGATTATTTTTGAGGAAACTGGAAAATAAATTAAGTGCTTTTAACTGAGTGCAAACAGAGAAAGAAGCTCAATGGTGGACACATGCATGACAAATGAAACTTAGGACATAATAACTATTACAGAGGCCTCGTTCCTCCCAAAGGAAGAGGCCGCGTTGTAGAGTTACAGGACATTCCAAAAGAAAATGTTCAACAGAGAAAAGCAGAATAGGAAAGGGAGTGTATCTTTGAACTGTAGGAAAGTCAAAAGCAATCTTGAATGAAAAATAAAATCAATTTGGCAAAATTAGCATGGAGCAAATGTCTAAGCACCAAAAATATAAAGTGGTAACTTACAGACTTATCACCAAAATAAGTACAGAGCAGAGGTCAGAAAAATATCTCAGCTGCTCTAAATTAGTACAATTGAGTTGCTTTCAGTGGAGCTTCAGTGATTTGCATCATCTAAAGATAAGTGAAGGAACAGTCTAGATAAAAAAAGAAGATGAAAGATGACAGCCATACTCCTAAGCAGGAAACCATGGAGGAACTTAAACGAGGACTATCATAAATGATTCCTGTTAAAGCTGGGTTTTATTAACATTATCTGATCTCGGATTCACTTAGGCTTTGGAGCTTTTAAAGCTAGATTCACATTAAAAGCTCTTCGAATTGTTTTTCCCATAAGAAAACTTGTAAAAAGAGGAGTGGGAAAGAAATAAAGGGGAAAAAATCCAGTAAAAAGAGGGATGACAGCTGGAGAAGAAAGAACAGGGCATTCAGAACTTTGGATAATACCTTAGAAAACCTATTGTTCATTATTCTGAGCCAGGGTGACATTCCAGCCCTGATCTCTCTGTGACTTTGATCTGCTTTGTGGTCATTTTTAACCAGATGGGGTATAATTCTCCATGAAACATAGCTGTGTGAAAAAGAATACTCAAGATTTGTAAATCACCTCCTATACGTAGCAACAAAAACGTACATCCTGTGTTCCACTGTCTTTTTTTTATGGCATTTGCAGGTTCAGGCTAAGATGTAACACTGTGTTAACGGTTTTATTAGAGGATATGTTTTTAATTCCTATGTAACACATATTTAGTGCAAATGAACATCATTGTGATGGAAAAGGTCAAAATGAAGCAAAGAAAGCATTCAAAAATAATAGATGGCTTTGTGGGGGGTATATGTAAGTACAGAATATCATACAGACTCAGAGCTCAAATTCCCCACATGTGTTGGAATTTACATTTGGAAATATAATGAATTTCAGATGCTGGTTAAAGTTGCACCTTTGTCCTACTCTTCAGCTCAATCCCTGCTGACAAGATAGGTTTCACTGACCTCTGGTGTCTGTAAACATTTTTTCTCTACTATGTAACCCATTTTGGTTCCAAATAAAGATCGCCTTGCAATGTTTCAGCTGTTTTTTTTTTCCTCTCCTGAACAGGGGATAGTCAAATGTAATAGAAGTGCTATATTCATATACTAAATCCTCCGAACTCAGCAGGCTGTACTCAATAACCTTGAATTCATATTTGGTGCTTATAGCTTTAGTTGTCCTGACTATAATAACTAAATCATCTGACATGAGACAATACGGTGAAAAAGCAATTGTAGCAATTGCTTTTATACCCTCTTATTTTACTAGGAGAAACAGTTGTTTCCATGACAGAATAGTTTTATGAACTACAGTGTCACGTTTTCTCATCTTCATTGCTCTTATTGTTTAAATGCTACTTTAGTTTCAGAAGTCCTTTACAAAATTCACTGATACATTTGTAAAATTAGATATAAATCAAGGCTTAAATAGATCAGAATCTGAATCAGGAAGAGTGAATAGGGACAGAAAGATCTATGGGATCAAGATGAAAAGCAGCTTGCTTAACTTCTTGAAATTACAGATACATGCTTTAGAAAATGTAACCTCCATTTTCACCTTAGTGTTTTAAAGTCCAATTTCCATAATAATCTAGGCACCCGGCTGCCATTAGCACAATGCGTCAAGATGGTCAATCATTCCTTTAATAAAAATGGGTCACACAAATGTGATGTCTATGTCCTTTCCTACAAGTACAATACAACTCTCAGCTCATACTTTTAGCAGATTAGAAAAACATGTTTTTCAGGCCTATGCCTAAGTAATATCACAGATAACTTGCAAGATCATTTCAGTGCTCTGCGATGAACATTGAAACTACATTTCTAAATGCAAAGCTGAAATAGGACCATGACTCAAGTAGCCCAGAACTTGTGTAATAAAGCCCTTGTCCACCATCTATGGCAGTGGATCTTGCTGGGACTTCTTCATGATACTTTTTTTTTCTGTTCTTTTTCACAGCTGGTAATCATTCTTTACTTGCTTCTGCCATCAAAACTGCTGTCCATCAGACTACTTAACTTGCAGTTGCATTTTTAGACATTTGTTTTCTGTAATTTCTATAGGAAATACCATTAAATTGCAAAAAGAAGTGGTATTAATATGAATCAGAAAATGTCTGGAAACACATCAAGTGTGAATTGTTTTTCAAATACTCAAATTTGTGGAGACGAAAGAAAATATGGAGCATGTTTGATTCTTCCCTGCTTTCTCTACAGGGCCTCTACATATGGCAGAAGGACAGTCTTGGAGGACAAGAAGCAAAAGGGTAAAAATAAAAAGTGGCCTATTTATGCCTCATGGAAGCATTGCTTTAAGCCATATCATGGCCATCACATAACTCTTGTCTTGCTCCTGACAGCACCCTCCTTTGTTGCAGTCCAGCATAGGTGGGGAAGAAGCCCCTGTTAGGTTCTCAAAATCAGCTGTCTCTATTGTCAATGGAGAAAGAGCAGTGCCTGAAGAGGACAAAGCAGAGCAACAAAGTCAGGTTATAAATAACTGATTCTATCAGTCATCTTTGCAGAGGTATATTTCTCTATGTTGACTATAGAGGGAGCCCCATCTCTTAACCTGGGCATCTGTTAGATGCCTAAAGAAAGACGTTGTAAATAACTCCCTGAAACAACTGTTCTTTTATTAATGAATCATGTATAGTTATGAGGGGTAGATCTTTTCTTCCTATTTTCCTTTTTTAAAATATATATATACCTGGCAATTAAAATCTGTAGTTATTTCCAAGCCACAAAATACCTTCCAAACTAATTTCCAGTACCTTCTCCAAAAGTTTTGTCTGGCAAGCAACAGAAATTTCCAACCTTTTAATATGTACAAGCATAGTAAAAAATTGGCCATATAGAAAGAGGAATTCTCAAAAGGCCTTGTAGCGAATGGAAAGACCTGCACTAATATCTTCTCTTCATAGGCCTGGAAACATAAAGGAAGTACATACACTGTTTACAGGAGTTTCATCTCACTCCACTTTATTAAGACTCCCAGTTGCTGGTCCAAATTCGACATGTGCTTAGATTGAAAATCAGAATTTTACAGTTTGTTCTCTACTTCTTTCCCCCTCCTGTGTGCTTATGAACAATTTCCATTTAACCAGCACCTAGTAGAATGTTTTGTGTGCACATGAACAAAATGCCACACTGAAACAGATGCGAGACAGCAGCGTCATGCTGAAAATCCACGCGCACGTGGAATACCCACTAACTTGTCCCTGCCACGGTGGAAAATATCAGTTGAAATGTCAGAGGTTTGTAACGCCATTAGGCAAGAGATAAACAAACCATCTGAGACATCATCTTGGCTCTCCACTAGGCTCAGGCAGCATCAGCTGTAGTTGTAGTTTTCCTTTTTATATGGTTCCACTTTTACAAGCTTGTGCATGGAGTCCACATCATGAGCATGTGTTGAAAACCTCTTCAGGACACTCCCAGCTTCTTTCCCAACCTGTACATGTGTTTTCATTTTTTCAGCACTTAGCAGTTGATAGTTTGCCACACACCAGAGCAAGAGAGGGGAAAATGAGAAGCCTCTTCACCCTACCCCTTGCCCCCAAAATGGAGATTTTGTTTCTGCTGTTTCTTTTTTTAGGGTGTCGGGTAATTTTCAGTCAAAGAAGCAGAACTCATTTGTTTTGCAGATTTGTCTTTCATACAAAAAAGGATCACATTAAAAATCTCATGAGGTATTTTCTGGAAAAAGCAAATATGTTCCTTTTGGAAAGAGATTCTCCTAAGCTTTTACTCATTATTTGGTGAAAGGAATGCTCTTACCAACTGCAGATGAGACCCCTCTATTGATTTCTTTCATTCCAGAGAACATGAGACATGGATTCTGCAAGAAAAACTGGAAGTGAGCTTTTGTGTGCAGTTCAGTCTAGCTAGGGCGGAGCACAGACAGGGCTGCTGCTGCTGCTTCTGCCTCTGTGTCCAGTTCCTGATGAATTTCACATAAACACACTGCACACAGACTAACTTTTGTTGGAGTCGCCTTATGGCCATATGTTTTTGCAGTTCCTTTTGCTGGTCCTTGTAAGAATCTGGAAACAAGGTCCTCTTATTGTAACTGATTTATTTTTTTCTTTGTCTCAGTATGCATGAGAATCTTAAGCAAGTATTTAACAGCAAAGGAAATATCAAGTATATTAGGTTAGATTCTAGGTTGTCTTGGAAATCTATGTAAGCAAACCAGAACAAAGAAATCCAGGCTTGATCAAGACAAATTTTGATGAAGAAGCTTTAAGTTTTTGAACTCCATCCCATTTCTAGGAGCTAGTGGTTGTTGCCTCTTTTCAGTAGTTTGTGGTGGGACATATACATCTCACCAAAGTCTAGCCTTTTACTAGAGAAGATTAATGGAGAAAGACTGGAACAAGGATGCATATCCTAAGTCACGGGTATTAGGATATCACATTGCTGAATAATGCTTCATTTTGTATCTGACAAAAATGAAGTATGTGAGAATGTGAGGATGATAGCAATAAATCATTCAATATTATTCTTTAAAAAAATGTGGTATTATGTACAACACTGCGTATTATTCTGAAAGAGGTTACTAATGTGGAAGTAAATAAATATAGATTTTCAATACATTTTTCCATGTTTCTGTAATAAAATAAAACAAAAAAAGAAACCCAGTAACATGCTGTTCTAGTTCATTTAGAGATGCTCCTTCTGGTTTTGAATATGGAGGAAGGTGTAAGGATATCTTTATAAAATGTAACTTTAATACTTAAATTCTAGGTAGCAGTCAAATGTGCATTTTCACCAGAAATTCCACATTAATCTTCCTAGACCAGTAAAAGTGGACAAAATTTTAATTAAAAATAAATGCAACATTAAAACATTAAAAAGATTAAGAAAAAAACAACATTGTTCCCAAAGCAGTTAATTGGAAAGATTATTTTCCTTTATGCAGCCAAAACATGACACAGGTACATAATGTAGTAATCCATGGGCTTAATGTACAGTTAAGGATGCTAAGTTAAAATAGAGCACAATTAAATAATTTTGTTACAACTCATGAACAGGGAGCACATTATATTTTTATGTTTGTGTGTGTTTCCATTAGAACCTACTTTTAAAAAAGAGTGGGGGAAAAAGATTATTTTCTGGTGGAATTTTTGGTAAACTCTCACATGTACTGAGATCCAGTAAGAGATTCTACACACTGTACTCACACTCTCATGGAAGAGAATGACTTGAGAAGCCAACTTTTTGAAATAGCACCTGTAATCTTTGGAATTTAGCCTTATTTAAGCTTTCCATCCTTAATATTTCCCTCAAATTTCTTTTTCCAGATGCAATGGAATGAGAGAAGCTCCACAATTGAAGGCTTAAGAGCTTGTGCACAAAGGTAAAGTATTCCTTGAACGTCCTAGCTTTTCTTCTACGTGGTCGCAGTCATGTTGGGATTCAGCCAGCTTACAGTCCTCTATCCGTACTTTTCTGAGAAAGCTGCCTGAACCAAATAGCTCAAATGTGTTGGACGCACTCAGATGTGTGGGAGACATGAGGATCTTCATCATAATGATGCTACAAAAAAACTTCCCTAGCAAGATATATGGTGCTGTCAGCCAAAATGGGACCTGACCCTGAAGACTTTCATGCTTATTGAATTTAATAGATTGTAGTGCACTTATAGTATAAGTTTTAGAATGATACCCATCATATCCAATTTTTGGAACAAGAGACCAGCTGTGGTGCATCAGCTGTCCTCCTTGTTCCACTGTAAGCTTTGCTTCTCAATGATATACTCAAGGATAAAGGTGAACAAGGGGAAAACAATGGTTCAAAGCTGAGAACATGAGGTCTCATCAGACCTCCAGCAGGTAGATTACTGACCAGAAAGTCTGCTGGTCTTGTCTGGCAGCTGTAGGAATTGATGGAGTTCCTTATCCTCTCAAGATAGCCTCCAAACAGGAACCCTCTCCTCCACAGAGGAGGTAGCACTCAGACTGGTGTAAATGGTTAGTACAAAGAAACCAAGGGGAGGAAGTGAATTTAAATTGGATTCCCCAGAAGAAGACCACAACTTCCTCCAAGGAAAAGATGGGTGCATCCCTATGAGTTGGAAATCAAGGCAAAGGAGGCAGGGGACCTGCATGGGTAAGCAAGGAGCTTCTGGAAAAACTCAAATGGAAGAAGGAAGTTTACAGAATGTGGAAAAAGGGACTGGACACTTAGGAGAAATATAGGAACATAGTCAGAATATGAAGAGATGCAACAAGGAAGGCTAAGGCCCACTTGGAATTAAATCTGACAGGGGACTTCAAGGACAACATGAAGAGCTTCTTCAAGTACATCAGTAGCAAAAGGAAGACTAGGGAAAATGTGGACATGCTGCTCAATGAGGTGGGTGCCCAGGTGATGGAGGATACAGAGAAGGCAGAGTTACTGAATGCCATCTTTGCTTCAGTCTTTACTGCTAAGGCTGGCCCTCAGGAATCCCAGACCCTTGAAGTAAGAGAAAAAGGCTGGAGAAAGGAAGACTTTGCCTTGGTTGCAGAGGATCAGGTTAGATATAATTTAGGCAAACCTGACACCCACAAATCCATGGGCCTGATGGGATGCACAGTCTTGCTTCAGGCTTTACAAAGGGCGAGAAGGAAGACCCAGGAAACTACAGGCCAGTGAACCTCACCTCCATGTCTGGAAAGGTGATGGAACATCTCATTCTGGATGTCATCTCTAAGCATATGGAGGAAAAGAAGGTTGTTGGGAGCGGTCAACACAGATTCACCAAGGGGAAATCATGCTTGACCAAACAGATAGCCTTCTATGATGGCATGACTGGCTGGGTAGAAGAGAGAAGAGAGAGCGTCTACCTGGACTTCAGAAAAGTTTTTGTCTCCCATGAGATCCTCATAGGTAAGCTTAGGAAGTGTGGTTTAGATGAGTCGACAGGGAGGTGGATTGAGAACTGGCTGAATGGCAGAGCTCAGAGGGTTGTGATCAGTGGTGCAGTGTTGTTGGAGGCCTGTAACTAGCGGTGCTCCCCAGGGGTCAGTACTGGGTCTGGTCTCGTTCAATATATTCATCAATGACCTGGATGAGGGGACAGAAAGTACCTTCAGCAAGTTCGCTGATGATACAAAACAGGGAGGAGTGGCTGACACACCAGAAGGTTGTGTCACCATTCAGTGAGACCTGGACAGGCTAGAGAGCTGGGTGGAGAGGAACATAATGAAGTTCAACAAAGGTAAGTGTAGGGTGCTGCACCTGGGGAGGAATAGCCCCATACACCAGCACAGGTTAGGGGCTGACCTGCTGGAAAGCAGCTCTGCAGAGAAGGACCTGGGAGTTACGGTGGACCAGTTGATTATGAGGCAGTAACATGCCTTTGTGGCCAAGATAGCCAATGGTCTCCTGGGGTCCATTAAAAAGAGCGTGGCCAGCAGGTTGAGGGAGGTCATCCTCCCCCTCTACTCTGCCCTGGTGAAGCCATATCTGCAGTACTGTGTCCAGTCATGGGATGCCCAGTTCAAGAAAGACAGGGAACTACTGGAGAGAGTCCCTCTGCTGGACTAGTAAGGTCTCGTCTGTATCTCGTTTTTAGTAGGTCTTGCAGAGTACATTGGTGTAGAAAAACTAGAGATGGTGTAGAGAAAAGCAAGAAAAAAAGGAACATATAGAAAGCTTTTCATACAAAGGGTGAAAGATGAAGGAGAGGAGGAAGCATTTAATAATTTTTAAATACACAAAATTTGAGAAAGACAAATAGAAAAATATGCCCAGGTCCACAGTGGATGAGATAAACTGCAGCAGGGAAAATCAGTTTAAATACCAGGATAATTTCTTAGCAGAAGGAGTAGAAGTACGCTTTGGAGAGCTGGAGAAACCTGGGAATGTTTGCAGTTGTGGGGCTCCTAAAGAGTAGTTTAAACAAACTTCTGTCAGGACAGACAAAGGTATAAATGCTTCTGGTTGAAATTGAGGCATAGATTGGAAGACGCCATACAACCCTTTTCTAGATTCTGTAAGGTTGCTTATTTATTTTTTATTTTTTCTGGCTGTTGTTGGCCTATGATCTTCCCATGTCAGTTTTCAGAGGAAGGAAACACTGACAATTCGAAAGAGCGCATATAGTTACCCAGATATTCTAATCTTACTGAATGCTTAGCAGACTTTAGGAGACTGGTTTGAATGTTTTGGCCACGTGTACAACAGGGAAGGTAAAACAAACGAAAAAAGGAAAACTGCCAGGAAAAAAAAAATAATTAGTTACAGAATGATGGAGGGCTGTATTAAATACATTATTAGCTGGGAATGTTCAAAAGAAATTGTAAAGAACAGTGTAATAAATATAAGAAATGAGACTCAAGCCCAAAACAAACATTTGGTTGAAATACCTTTAACTTTGATAGGTTTTGCACATTCATATTCTTCAGATAAAGTGAAAAAGCATAATATTTTTTTCAGGTTAAGATCTGTCTTAAGTTTGTTACATTGTCTTAAGACCACTCTTTTGGTTTTTTATGATGACAAACACTAGTGTCTCAACTGGTGACGAGCAAGAAGGTTACTGGGCATACCAAAAATGCGCATCATGCTGACCTTTGCTAAATTGGCACTTCTGAGCTTCCAGGGACATGACTTGCCTCACAGAGGAAAAGGAATGCTGGCAGTACTGTATTTAATTTGAGCCAGCATATACTGTTTCTTTCAAATGTACTTAAAAATACATATGTTCTTTGTGGAAAATAGTTAGGCATCCAACACTGCTGTTTGTATTCAGTGATAGAAAAGTCAAGCAGCAAAGGAAAAGCTGACCTTCAGTCTGGTTGAGGTACTGCTGCTTTATTTTTCAGTCATTTTATGGCACCATTTTGTAGAAAGAGACCTTTTTTATCTTTGTTGTTGTTTCTTAGCCAAAGACTATTTTTTAAATTAGTTTCCCCCAGTAGGCTCAAGGTGGCTGCAAATGTTCTAGAGAGCAAAAGCTTAAGGACAACTTTTGTAGGAAAGTGACTGAGGCTACTTACATCTTTCAGGAAAGAACTTTGGGACATGAGAAAGAATGCCAAATAAAAAGAAAAGAGTTAAACAAAAAAGTATCCAGTAGGTATAAAAACGTTTCCAGAAAGAACTGGAGTAGGGAAAAGGTTCGTCTTTGACATCATGGCTAAACTAAGGTGAGGTTTACATTTTCTGTGACATGGATAAAATAAGTCATATTTCAGACCTCATTTGGACACTATCAAAAACTTCAAAATTTACTTCAGCTGTTTGGAAGTACCTTCCAGGTGTTCTGACTCTGTCCAGATGTGCAATTTCATGGTTCATGTTTTCCCCTGAAGTGAGACCAGTTAAAGCAACTTTCAAATACTGACAGGCCTGTTGAATGCAGAACATATATAACTTACAATATCAGTGTTGCTTAAAGAAGATGCAGTCTATCATAATTGGAGCTTACACATGGTATCCATAGGAGTCTTGATACAATCTGAGCTATCTTTTTGTGAAACAAATGGAGAATCTTTTACCAGTTTATTCAAAAGGAAAAAAATGTGTATAATATCACAAAACTCTGCAAGTCCCATGTTAGAGAACTCACATGCTGTTAATTTCTCTAAGACGGATGCACTGTCCAGCTCACTCTGCACAGGGAGTGAAGAGCTTATGGACTATACTGAGTAAGTCCATGAGAACAAAAGATCTGTTTTCTTAAAGTTCCTATGCAGTTCAAGTTGTGATGAACCATATAAGGAAAAGGAATGCTTTGGGTATTGGTATGTAAATATTTATATCCACATTTCAATGTTCATCTTAAGATTTCAACATTCAGACCAAGAATTAAGGAACAAATGATTTCCAAGAGATTGCAACATATCTAAGAACAACCTGGAAGTATTACAGCTGAATTTGTCTTAAAAATCTCTCTAAACTAAAAACTATTCACAGGAGGAAGAAATAAAATGGGTGATTGCTTTTTATTTGCAGGAAAAAATGCAGCAGGAATATACAGATAGAATATTTGGTATTCACCCAGCATTTCTATTACAGGATTTTGATGTTGCTTCCAAAGGTAGCGTTAGACACATCTGATTCTTCAGAGGTACAGCTCAAAAAAGACAAGATATTATTCAGAAAAGATGAAGCTTTTGACAGCTGAGATAAAAGTTTATGTACATTCCATAAATTGGGAAATCATGCTTCACTTTGAAATATTGTAAAAGGTTTTTATAAGACCATAAGGATGTTTTGGACTGCATATATTTTATCAGTACTTAATGTGTTCTGCCACAGAGTTTGCGATTTCTACATTTTTCGGGAGTCAAAATTTTGCATTTCCTCATGTTCATGCTGAGCAAGAGACTATTGGAAATTAAACTCAAAGCAGGATTCCCACTGATGTCAGTGGGAATGGGACTTATCACTGCATGCATTCATGGTGTGAGTCATACTAACATAACTGTCTGATGATCGTGTTTCCTTTATGCTTCTCTTTTTAATTTACTAAATTATTAGGATGAAAGGATCACAAGACAATTCAGGCACTAAAGGACATTGGGAGATCTTTAGTCCAGTCTACATAAAGTAGCTTCATCTCTTAGGTCAGACCAGTTTTCTTAGGGTTTTGTCCAAATGAATCTTGAAAACGTCCAACAATGTAGACTGGGAAACCTCTGGGCAACCCCTCTGGTCAAAAACGGAAGGGTGGAGGAAAGATGTTGGGTTGGGTTTTTTTGTTTTGTTTTATTTCTCACTGCTCAAATCTAATAATTAAATAATTAAGTCATTTTTCCCCAAGTCATGTCTGTTTTGCCTGTGATGGTAACTGGTAAGCAATCTTCCTGTCTTTATCTTGACCACACAAGCTTTTTCATTCTATTTACGCCCCCTGTTCTGTGATAAGGGGGCGGGAAGGAGTAGCTGGGTGGGTGTCTGGCTGCAGGCCAAGGCTAACCCACCACACCAATACAGACCACTCGGATACTTCACTTGGTGCCAACCTTCACATTGGGTATGACCCGTTCACCACCACCCTCTGAGCCTGATCATCCAACCAGGTTTTTATCTATCCTGATATGCATATACCATCCTAATATTTTAATTATTTCAATGATATTCTTAAACTTTTTTCCTAATGTCTATTTATATTTTATGGCCTCTTTTTTTTTTTACTTGATAGTGGACTTTATATATTTTACGTAATGTCTAGTAGTTCACAGACATCAACTGCTGCCTGAAACAGCGTAGAGATTCATAAACACATTAAAACCTGTCTGGATTATAGATAAGGATCAAGCCATAGACCTATCAAGCCATGAAAATTGCTCAGCTGCTATCTGGAAGGGAGTGATCTCTTTGATGGATGAAATGCCGGTAAGGATACACTTTGGGCCTTACAATGGCCCATTAACGCTTTATATGAGCACATACAAACTGTTATTCTGTAAAATCTCAACACAGACAAGCATTCATTGCAGTACTTAAGCCAATAGTTTTGTGACAAATACAACATTTTACATTAAGAGTTTTCCAAAGTCCAATCCACTTCAGATTGAAGATATTTGATATTAAACCCTTGCTGCATATAAATGGTGAGTTTAAGAAATTGTCTGAATTGTCAGAAGTTAAGCACATGAGTAGCAGTGTTTCATGACATGTATGGTTTCACAAGACATGCGTGTGTTAACTCTGGGAGATTACACGTAGGGAGGCAGCCAAGAGGGTTTATTGATACAAGTACTTATATCTTATATCTTATTCTATTCTTTATAGAACCACATGGCCCAAATGAGTGGCAATCTCTTTTCCATGCTCACTTTTTCTTTGCTACACTCATCTGCTGCGCACAGTGATGAACCTTCACTGCAGAAATTTTCTCTTGCGTGGTTATACAGCTGCCAATACTTCCAAGTTAAGCATATTACAGTCTCCTTTACCCTCCTGTCTCCTTTAACTCCTCTCAATCAGCTGTGTGCTTTCATTACAAAGCAAAGACCAATTTAATTAATTTCTCTCACGCTTCACTTGGTTTGAAGTAATTTTTCTAATAATTTTATATTCCATTAACTCTTATGCCTTGCCAGTGAAAAAAATTAGATCCCAGCTAATAGGAAAATGCAGTTAGTATGGGGTGAGTATGTACAATAGATAAATACGATAAAAATGCTGGAGCATTTTTATGTTCATGGCATTTTTGTTGTATTGAGGCAGTAATCATGAAAATCCAATTTTGTAAGAAAAGGCAAACTATGCTCTGTCAAATCAAATTAATTACACAAGCAACTTTAGAATGAAGTGCACTGATCACTGTAGAAAGCTGTATTTGCATCTCAGCTGCAAGATGCTCAGCCCAAAGCAGAATATTCTATAGCTTTTGAGGGCATTCAGACAGTCTTTCAGACAGCTGCTTTGTATTCATGAACTTAATTTAAAGTCAATGGCCCCAAAAGAGCTGAAACTAATCTCTCATCCCTGAGAAAATATGTTATAGGAAAAAAAAAAGAAGAAAAACCAGTGGGCTAGAACATGGCACTGTGGTTAGGATATAACAACCTATCAGTTTTGCTTTTGCATGACAGCTGAAAGTTAAATGCCTAAAGGATTTAGAGAAAAACAGCCTTAGTTTTGTACCTCACTTCCCTATCTGTGCAATTGGGATGTTAATTGTACTTCTGTAAACCTCAGCGGAGTGTGGGCTATTGAAGGCTGCAACCTCAAAAGGAAATAGGTACGTCGGCGTTGCTCTGCTTGATGTCTGGAGGCCTGGAAAATAGTTCAAATCTAGAAATTGATATCTAAGCCCAGGGAAAGTTAACCTGTGCCTTGTCTGGGCCATGGCTCCTGGGCTTCTGTGTGTGCCCCGACTGCATCATGCTGAACTGAGAGAGCTGCACGTGCCATTTCCCAGCTGAGCAGACTGTAATGGAAGTGTAATGCATTTCAGCATCTTCTGGATTTGGACAGCCAAGAGACTGAGACTGCAGTACCAGTGTAGACTTAGACACCTCTGAATAGGATTCACATTGTGTAAGTGTAAGTGTGTGTGAATGCGTAAGTATCCCATGGCATTCTGTACCCTCTAAAAGCTTAGCAACACTGTTAACTGTCCAGGTGAGAAGTATTTGTTTTGCAACATGTTTTATATTTAGGCTTGGGAAGATGAAGTGAAATTTAAAGCAAAATAAGTGTACAGACAAACCATAGTGAAGAGCAGCATTGTCATTGCTGCATTCCAGTAATCATTGACCTTCAGTATGACTAATGGGGGTAGTGAGGAGGAACATATTCTCCATTCTGGAAAAAAAACCTACTGTCTGTTTCTTGATCTGCCATCTCTCTTGGGTTTTTTTACACTTGTATCTCTGTTCTCTAGGTGCTTACATCAAACAAATAAAAGTACAGAGGAATTAATTGACCTGCATACCGGAGACTGAGTCCCTCTTCACCCACCATGCCATCCAAGCCAAAGTTTGCTTCCCACTGGCTCCCTTTGTCTCAGCATCAACACACAGGAGCTTTTAGTATCACCTGTGGTTGACTGGGAGCATCTGACCCATTATGGTGGAAATTATCTGTACCAGAAAAATCACAGAACATTAATAG
Organism: Chroicocephalus ridibundus; assembly: GCF_963924245.1. Lineage (NCBI taxonomy): Eukaryota > Metazoa > Chordata > Aves > Charadriiformes > Laridae > Chroicocephalus > Chroicocephalus ridibundus. The sequence continues at coordinate 94,646,364 of NC_086286.1, forward strand.
GTTTCCAACCCTCATTAGAATCACAGGTGCTAAAGTTAAAAAGTACAAAGCTAGCAAACATATATGGTGAACATATTTTACAGATAATGTGAAAATGTCTAAGAAACTGTGAAGAATGTTAAAGCTCCAGGGAGCAGTTCCAAAAAATACAAGTTGCCTGTTCCGCTCAGCAAGGGCCCTTGGTCATAGTTCACATGCCGCTATTGTGAACTTCATCATTCCTCAACAAGCAAAAGAGATGGCCAAAAACTACACAATTTTCTGTGCGTCGAGTCTTGTATTGTTGGCCCAGCTAAGTCAATGTCTTTTATTTCACTTCCTCATGTTGTTGAAGAGGTAGGTAGGACATAAGAAGTTTTCATACCCATCTCAAGGACTCTAGATGAACACACACAAGCACGTCAAGGACATAAGGACTATTTTGTAGAAAACACCTTGTTTTGATGCTTGCGTAGATGACGTAACCAAGGTGTCCCCATTTTTTTCTCATTACATCTGTATGTCAAGCACCTAAAATATAGTAATCTTCCTGATGAAAGTTTGCAATAAATATTAGGATACAGCTATGTCATATTCACTTACAATGAGGAAGATGCATACTCTGAGATCTTTTTTCTGTTTTTAAAGCTGTGTGTTAAAACAGCACAGAGGTTTTTACTAAGTCCATCCAGCTAATTTATTATTTGAAATTTATATTAAATTAAATTCACCATAACAGATTCCTAGCTGATGAAACATCACTGAGAAGTTTTTGACTATGGCACAGATTTATTATTCATAAATAAGAATAAGATAATAAGAAAGATAATGATAACAATAAGATAATTTCTAGCTCTAAAAATATTTCTCGAATGGCTATATCAAGTTTTTCGTAACTTTTTCCTACTTTGTGATTTTTTGTAAACATTAATTCTTTGGACAATGAGTATTTGTTGTTTTATGTCTCCATACTCAGGATTTTGTTGCTAAGTTTGACATTTTCCTGCAGAGCAAGGATCTACTAAACCCATCGATTTTTAACTACAAGCATTATGCATTTTTTCAAAATTTGAGGTTTAATTTCTGTAAAACAAAATAAACAATTTAGGATGAAAACAAAACAACTGGGAAAACCAGGCAAAGATAAAAACTTTATGCAAATGCTTCTGTTTGGTTGGAATAGATGAAGAAAAAGATTTAAGTTCTGTCACAGGACCAGGCAGATGCAATAATGACACTGTGAACTCAAATGTAACCCACCAGTGAAAACACAGGTATATGCAAGACATGTAAGCATGAAGGCAATGTTATGATCTTTTTCCACCAGCACCTTCTAGCATAAATAGTCTAAAAACACACCTTGGACCTGAAGTTCATTGCCTAAATCCAGGTTTCCTCTGTAGTTTTCTGTAGTCAAAGGAGACAGATAGGCACCTTGGGAGGATATCTGTCTGAGGAAAAGCTAAATCACTCTTTGACAGTGTCTGTCTATTAGTTCCATACTAAATTTTGTTTAGTGTAATAACAGTGAAGAGAAAAAATGTGAACTTGAGAATATTTGTCCTACAGTGCTAGGTAAACTATGTAACAATATTTTTTTTTCAGGTACTTTAAAAATACCTAGCTTGACTAGACATTCAAAAGGCAATAAATTTTGCCTTCTTCAGGATAATTATTGACGTGTTGGCTGTAGTGTTTATCTGCTGTCTGTGAGTTCTGTCAGCTCTCTCTTGGAGAACGCTTGGGCAAATAAAGTTGCATTTGCAGCAGTGATTTTGAGGACAGACTGTCCCTTGGACTGTTGTTACTGAAACACTTGTCTGCTTTCCAATTGTCATAGCAGCGACAGTCTGGAAAAGTCTCCAGAGAGCTTTTGAACCCAAGATCACAATTTGCATTCCTGGCTGAACTATATGCCACCATAATACTCAGAGAAAGCCATCCAAAGGCATAAGCAGTTTAGAACCGCTCTAAATTTCCTTGGCATTAAGGTCCTGGCTGTGATTACACTGTTAGAGAAGTGCAAAGCTGGCTAAAACTCACCTTTTCCCCATGCTTTCCTTTGTCTCGAATTCCATCTAAATATCTAGTTAGGAAGCACTTTTTGTGATTGCATTTTAATTTTCTTTGCAGCTAATCATGGATGTGAACACACCATCCCTGGATTTTCTTAACGACTGTCAGTTCAGGAAATTCCAGAGCTGCAAGGCAAAGTCTGCAAAATGAAGATGCCTTTTGGCTTACCTTTCTGCTCCCTATTAATTTATCTTACTTCACGAACAAGTGCAATTGCCAATAAAAAGCTTCACAATCTGTCTTTTGATTTATATGAAGTTCTGACAAAATTTCTCTTGGAAAGACGCCTGTCATTTGACGTCAGAGGTCTTAATACATTTGCTTTTCATCTAGCGGTTGGATTAAGCAAGTTGCCATCCGCTGACGCCTCTGCTTCCCCCCATCACATTTCTTGAATGTTTGATTCCAGTGATATATGCTTGAGGGTTCCTTTCTCAAAGGAATGGCATTCACAGCAGGACGTGGGAAATTTAATTCAAGGGTACAAATACAGTCTTTCCAAATCAGCTCTTTTAATGGAATGGTGACTGTTTCTGGGAGCTTTTAAGAAACCATCTTTTGAACACTGATCTGGTTCTGTTGGCCCTTTTTAGCTTCCAAAATCCTTCCAGTATGGGCTTTTGTTGGGGACTGTATTCTTTTCAGAAGGGGTGGTCACACTGTCATATGCATTTAACCGAAGACCCATAAAATGAGATGGGGGTGCTTACTGCTTTCCATTGATCCTATGGGGAGCTAGGTGCCTGCATCTTGCCCTTAGAACTGTAATCATACTCGAGGTCATGTCAGTCCCTCCTTTGATTCTTAGGTTATGTGTGACTCAGGTGGTCCAGCTTTCCTATGCTAAAGGATTGAACAGCATGCCTTGCTCTGTACACAGACATTGTAAATACAGAGGTTAGATTTATTTCCATTACCTATGTAAAAGGCCAAAATCAAAGTGGCAAGCACGTAGATATGCAATATGCTGGAATATACCTTGACATCCTTTATGAAGGCACAGAGGGATTCTCAGTTGAAATCAGTTACACCTACGAAACTAAATGAAGCCTGTCTGATTCAATGCTACCATCATGTTTGTAACCTTTCATGACTATTGACAGATTTTTAGGAAAAAATTCCAATAATCACTTCAGCATCACACTGCATTTCATCACTGTGTTACATTGCCTTGTAGAGGCTCATGCCCCTATCTTATTCGAAAGTCTGTTTTTTTTGCCTAAACTTCATCTCCCTTAATGTAACATGGAGGTCATGTGGCCTCAGATACATTATAAAAGGCACAGTCTTGTTAATATGAAAAGCGTGGGAAGTGACAAATCTGAATTACAGCTCCTTTGTGGCCAAATCACCACAAGAGAGAATTAAAGAAATGAAGAGAGTTCAGGGTTTATCACTTCCAGTCTCCTTCTCTGAGGTACTGTCAAACATGGTCAGATCAATCCCGACATATTCACTCTGAAAAATGTCTACTGAAGGAAATGTCACTTATTCTCTGATCCACTTAACTTGCCTGTCCACTGAGTCTGCAGATAAAAATGTCCAGACTAACTAAATTATCTGCACTGTACAAAGTGCAGCCCTTTCTGCACTGTGTAACAGTGCTGTCATCAGCACCACACAAACAAGGAAATTTAGCTTTCCTGTCTAACATGAGGCTAATTAATTAGTATTTTGCTATCCTCAGAGCTGGTGGAAAATAATTTGCGGTTTTAGAGACCGAGACTTCAGAAGAGATGCAGATATGTGAAAAAAGTGCAGGGAGGATCCAGAAAAAAAATAAAATGCTATTTTTATATATATGTTGAAAAGTCATGAATAAGCTTACACATGAGAGTGTGGAACAGGCATTGAAAACTAGCTCCCCTGAATGACTATAAGACACTTAAGATTTCTAAGACCTTCTAGAAAAACTTTGTCAAATACTTTTTCCTAGGTTCTCCCAGAACTTTGCTATGGCCACAGTTTATGCAGTGGAAAATCCCTTGTGTCAATTTGTGATGGGTAAAAATGCCCCCTTATTTGTTTCTAGGACCCCACCATTGATCAGATGAACTCTCTAATGTTTTAGAGGAGGTGTGCCAGCTATCTATTGCCTTTAAAAAAGTGAAATGATCCTTCAAAGGCAAAAACAAAAGTTAAAAAAGGCAAATAATTTTTAACTATACATGATTTCTCGCATTAGTGGTTAATTTAATTTAATTTATTTTAAAAGGGTACCACTGTTTTCACAAACTTTCTTTTTGAAAGATCTCAGTATTTTAGTTCTAATAATCTAAACAAATAACAATGAGCACAACTGGGAGCATGTTTCTTTATTTGCATTAGTCACTGGAAAATTAGAGAGAAGAAACCTTGCAGAGTTAACAAGTCATTGGGAAGCTGCAGTTAAGCACAACCCATTAGAAAGAAACTATTTCATGCATATAGGAAAAAACAGCACAGGCTGCAGTAGAAGTGTCAGCTACAATTTGTGGTGCTGTTAAGATGAAGAATTATGCAAGCAGACTTCCAGCCAGTTACCAAGGCCCTTTGCAGGTTAAAAATACCTCTACATTTTTTTCCTATGTGTCTGTTTTGCTGCATGCCTACGAAAGTAACGTGTTGATAAATAGTTAGGGCTTTTTGCCACTCTTTCATGGACAAGATAATTAATGAGTTTGAGTCTCAGCCTACTATTTCTGGAAATACCTAGTTTGTGCTTCTAGAAGGTCATATTCACTAAAGTGGTGGCAGGGATTAATTTGTTTCATTTCTGTTGGCATGTCAATACAACCAGCCAACGCTCACCTGCGCTTTAAAAGCCCATGGCTGCTGAAGGAATAAAGCATCAGCCGTCATCATGTCATTACCTTTTCTAAGGCTGCATGGTAAGTGAAGACAGCAGCCAGTTAAACCCACATCAAATATTTAGTAGGCATAAAATAATACATCCAAGACATATATTTGTGAAACTGGTAGAAATATAAAGTGCCTCTTGAATTTGGTGTAAGTATAGGAGCTTCAGATTTTACTTTTTTTTTTTTTTCCAATTATCACTTAATGACCAATGATGTCTGTCTTTAAATTCCAGGAATAGGTGATATAGTATGTGAGAAGATACATTAGCGTAATTTAAGAAAGCAGGATTGTTTTCAACTCTTTACAAAAAGTTTTGAAAGCATTATAGAAAATCAGTCCTTTGCTGCTGCCTGTTTCTCGTACTCTTACAAACCCTCACACACTGGTAATTTTGAGTTTCTGGCTGCGTCTCAGTACAATGGTGCATTGGCACGTGCAGTCAGCCTGATTTCTCAACAAGCATAGTTTCAAAGTCCAAATCTGGCAAAGGAAAATGTGTTCTAGGGTTCATTTGATTGTACTGCCCAAGCCACTATCAAATGAGACTGAGACCATTGACTTGTGCTTGAGCTGGGAAAGGACAGTCCTGCAGATGGAGAGGTCACTGCCTTCCTTCAGAGGTCGGGGAATCATATATTCATCTTCCTCCTTAAACGCCATTTCTGATAAGCTTTTCTGAAGGGCAACCCCTTCTCTGGCATGTTTTCTTGGAGTCTGAGGGGGTGTGAGGAACAGTGACCATAAGAAGAGGAGGTAGGTCTGGAAATCCCATTAGCCTGGCCAGCAAACTGGCCCCAAGTGAGTTGGGGGCCAGTGTACATGTAGACCAAGAGTAGGAGATTAACCACAGGCAGCAATTCCACTCTGCTGCTGCTTTGTGCGGAAAATATCACAGCTGATTTTCTGAAGGAAGGGGAAAAAAAAAAGAGAAGGTAGTCCAAATGCTTTTAAATGATGAGCAATAGGAACTCATTAAATGATGCCATTCGAAATGTTATCTAATAGTGATTTTCTTCTTTCTCATGTTCATATAGTCACCATGAACAAATTATCTATACACCAAAAAACTTTTCAGTTACAGAATCAGAAAACCAAAGTGCCTCTTCCTATGAGGCATCACCTGCTTCTGCTCTCAGAAGAATCACAAAAGAGAGAGATGTGATTAAAGTAACCCCTCGCTAATCGGGCAGCTCACTGCCCTGCTGGAACTAGGAGTCTGAGGCCACTGTGGGTTGCTCAGCGCACCTGGATAAAGAAGCCAAGATGAAGCAGTGGAGGTGTTGAAGCCAAATAGCTTGAACAATGAGGCAATGGTGGGCTAATGGCGGACAGCAGGCACTCCTGAACCCGCAGTTCAGGATAACCATCAGATAACCATCAGGATAACCATCAGATAAGACTTCAACCATCAGCTGTTCGAAGGAAGAGTCTTCCAGATTTCCTGGGGTTTCTGGAGTGGATACGATATCCCTCTGCACCTTCATAAGAGCATAAAAAAATGCCTAAAAGTGGCCCATTGAAGGAACCACTCTGTCTCCGGCAGCAGGGGAGGACACAAGCTTGGCTGCTGTCTGCTGTGCATTCCCTGGTAACCCCAGCTGCACTGAAATTGTGTATTTGAAGTTGACCTGCTCATATATTCCGTTCATCAACCATATCTTTATCTTATGGGTTTTTTTGTCTCATCTTTTTAAAGAATTAGCTTTTCAGGGTAGGAACTCTTATCTCCATTTGTCTAGTACCTGTCTGAGTCCTTTTCTTGGCTTGGTCCTAGTAATTTGCATACTGAACATGAAAATAAATGAAAAGGAAGAGGAGAAATGCTGCAGGCAAAATGAGGTAGATCCCCGCTCATAGATGAAAATATATGCCATTACTCCAACTGGATATAGGAATGTCATCTGTTTTCTCAGAGGTGTGCAAACACATGTCTGTAATTCTAAGATGTATGACTAACACATGTATATATTTCTCTTTAGACCTGGTTGAGATCTACAAAGGCTGATGCTTGGACTTGATTTATGCACTGCATATCTTCATCTCTTCATTATGGTAATCCTTGTTGTCAGACTGCAATGGTTTAAATGTTAATCATATTTAGTTTCATCTGCACTATATGTTATACTGCCTCATAATTTCCAAAAACTACTCTTCGTATAAAGAAAAAAGTAATAAACATTTTAAAGAACGGGTGCAGACACTGACACATGTAGTCAAATGTGCTCACTTCCCCCAAACACACTCCCATGAGCAGAGAACACCAAAAACACGTGTTTTCTCCAGGGAATGCAGCACAACTGTAATATTCATTTACTTTCATGATTTTTCTCAGGTCGTCTGTCTTTCCATGAGTTGATGTGGCAGGAATGTACTATGGAGTCATCAGTTTCTTTAAAAAATAGGAGAAAGCAGTTTTCTGACACCTGTACAGTCTTTGGGACACTCACTGCCCATTGCTTTGGAAAATCTGAAGACAGCTCTGCCTCAGATGAGCCTTCCTAGGCTACACAGCCACTACTGCATGCCTTGTGACTAGGCTAAAAAGCTTAGTCAAGACTGGATGGATCTTCATCACAGACACCCATCTGGCTGGGAAGCTTAACTTCATTTCTGCAAAAAAGATTTGATGTTTTGAAAAGGCTTTTTTGGGAGATGAAAAGCCAAACTCTCTGTTTCCACTACAGTAACATGTCCATGTTTCTGAAACACATTGTGCTCTCCAGCGTTCCTCGCTCTATGACAGCCTGATGAGAAGCACTAGAGCTGAGGAGCTGGTGGAGTCCTGGGGGCTGGCTGGCCGCATCTGCCTGGGGGTGTCGTAGGACCAGGGAACTGCAAGGAGCCCAACTATCAGACTCTGTCACATGAGCCACCAAGAAGCTAGGTGTCCGTGAATCACCATTTTCCTGTGGGAAAACCGTCTGTCACAAAATCTCCTCGTATATCTTCCTAGAACAAAAATTCTCCAGTTTTCATGCTGAGACAAGAAAGGGATAGAGGTTTTTTTCTGCCCACAGTGCATCTTTAGTAATAGAGGAAAGGATAACACAGCTACAGCTCTATGTTACCGGATCACAGTCCCAGGATTACCTACAGAAATCTTTCTATTACCTTTAGTAAAAAGATAATAGAATTAATATGTGATTATTTTAGAAATGAAAGTGATGGGTTGTGTTCAGTATGATTGCTGGAGCCACTATTTTCATTACTTGGATAGTTGGTGGATATGTGGAAGTTCCAGAATTTTTAATGACTTTTCCAAAGACTTTCAAATTGAATGAATCTTCCTTTTCAAATGGAAAGTCATTAGCCTGCTTTACAATCACTACTTCCTTCCTTAGGGAGCATTCAGAGTACCTTTGGAGATAGAGGAAAGCAAAATGATTAATACTGACTTTAATCATTACTTCCTCAGTATTAATAATATTCTCTTGTAAATAAGCGAGTGTCTCTAGAATGCATTAAAAAGATCCAAGAAGAACCATAGAATCATTTATACAGGACACAGAATGGACTTCTGAAGCAGGTCCAGCTTTGAAACTGGATCCAGCTAGTTGGATCAGGTTGCTCAGAGTCACCTACAATTGCATTGCAATTGCCTTTGAGGATGGAGGTTCTATAACCCTTCTGGGTGGACCATGTCAGTGCTTGACTGTCTTTGCTGTGAAAAAATATTTCCCAGTAGCTAACTGGAATTTGCAACTTGTAGCCATTGTCCCTCATTGTTTTGCTGTGCACATTCAAGAGTCTGGCTTTATCTTCTCTATAACCTCCTATTAGATAGATGGTGTCAGCATTAAGATTCCCTCTTTAACCTTGCCTTCTCTGAAGAAGTACGAACGCAGCTCTTTCAGTCCCTCTGTACGTGTCAGGTGCCTCCTGATCATCACAGTGATCTTGCCCTGGATCCTCCAGTTTGTCAATGTCTTTCTTGTTCTGGGCACTCCAAATCTGGACACTTCCAGATGTAGCTTACAAGGGCTGAAGAGAGGGAAATAAACAAATAATAATTTTCCTTATCTGCTAGCTCCACTCTTGCTAACATAGCTCAGTATGATGCAAAGACAGGCTGTTGATTAATGCTTGACTGATTGACTGCCGGGACCCCAGGTCAACTTCTGCAAAGCTACTTTTTTTTCCAGTCAGATCCCAGCCTGCACTGCTGCATGGGGTTATTCTATCCCAGAGGTAGGACTTTGTATTTACTTCTTTTTAACTTCATGGGGTTCTTGTCTGCCCGTTTCTTCAGCCTGTCCAGGTCTGTCTGAATAGCAGCCCTAGTCTCCTTCGTGCCAGCCGCTCCTGACAATGTAGTATTGCCCACAGCCTTGCAGAGTCTGTATTCCACCCCTGCAGCCACTGAACAGTATCAGCCTCTGGGAAACACCATTTGGAACTAGTTTCTGGTATACCACTTCGTATTGCAAAACCCGCTGTGTCTGTCAAGTACTCATACACCAGACTGTAGGAAGCATGAAGTGTTTAGGGTTATTGATCCACTATTGCTATTTAACTGAAACTGATTAAACCATTTTTTCCCAGTTCCTCGCTGATTCCTGATCCTGAAAATATTCTCCGCTTATATCAAGTAACCCTCCAGGTTAACCGACTCTATGGACACATGCTTTTGAACACACATTTGACCTTCAGCTTTCCTATTTTACCAGCTAAAACGGAACCAAAACTCAGCCAGCTTTGAAAGTGCAGTTATCTGCTACCATGAGATAGCAGGGGCACCTACACACACAGTAGGAGAGAAGAGAAGCAAAGTCTTCTGTGTGCTTGCAACCTCTCATTGTCTCTTAAAGGCTTAAATTTGCTCTGCTCTGCGATTTAAGCATGAACGACAAAGAGAACACAAAGCATTACATTATACTGTATTCTGCAATGCTAAATACATATATGGATTTCATTAGGTTTTCATTAGTTCAGTGGAAAGGCCATCTGTGAGCTCCAGTGAACACAACACAGTAACGTGGAATCCAAACAGACCATCTGGTAAACTCTAGAGAAAGTTCAAACAGAAACTAGTATGTGATCAACTTTGGAAAAAGAAAATTTAAATGTGAAGAAAAAGCACACTTCCAATTCATGACTCAATAAAAAACCTCCCTGTTCATTAACATGCACTCAGCATAATAGAAATTGTACAATACAGAGAGAACTTGTTTACGTACATTAGGAATAAGCTCTGAGTATTTCATTTCATTCATTCATTAATGGATGCACTCCATTATGCAAAATAGGTTGCTTCATTTCACTGAGAAATCCTGCATCCATTTATATAAGAATTCAATTAATTTCCACTTTTAAAGCACTACTGACACTAATTTTACTGTGTTATAGACAAACTCGCACCAAAATGTCTGTAGGTTTTTAAAAAGCACTTTAAGACAATTCCAACCAAATATCTCGGGGCCTGCTGAGTCTCTGTGATAGAGCATAAAGTGCACCAAGAAACTGTTGTCAATGATGACAGGAACTGCTGAGCACTGAAGTGACAAATGTATCCCTTAAATAAGCTTTTGTTATTCCCTTCTCCGTTCCGTGAAGCTACCCAAGATCATGTAGCTGCCCCAGGCCACTCACCCCTACCAAACACCATTCCTCCCAGCATGAGATAACTTTTACTTAACAGCCTGCTGACAGCCTGAAAGAGGAATCGGCGATATTTATTATGAAAGCACTGTCCTCTCTCAATGCTAGCAGTTTAACAGAATTTTCAGTAATTCAGCCTATATAAAAGTTGAAGATAGATGACGAAGTCAAAGCATTTGGATCGTGGATTTGTTCTCTTTCTTTTCCCGTATGAGGACAGACTGTTTGCTGGGAAGGCATTTCTTGCTGAAAAACAAAGGGCTTTAAAAATACTGGGTTCATACGAGCAGTGGAAAGCCAAAATACATATTTAACTTCTTTTCCACTGCTTACTCTGTGCCTTAAAGTTTTTAGGCTCAGCTAATATGGGAGAACTCCAAATTGTAAGATTGCTTTCACTGGTGTAGACAGATTATAAAGTCAGTTTCAGAACAATGTAACAGCAACAATCCTAGCTGTGATGATATCCGTAAATCTTCATACCAGGGGGAGAATGAGGTGTTAAATCAGGTATATTTATATAGTAATTTGTTCATGAAATCTAAAGTTGGCAACTGAAGGAAACTATTCATATGTACCTATTCTTAAAATTACAAGAGCAGATATTATCATAAAACCCGAATGTGTGATTTTGCCTCTATTTTTAGGTATATTGAAGGCCTAGAAAATGTCAAGAAAATCTATTTTTCTGGAAAAATCTGTGCTGTGGACACGAACAAGTTGAATGAGATTTCCAGAACACTGGACCAGCTTGTCAGCTGGTGTAAATTAGTGCAATTTTAACATACTCAAAGAATGTATGTTAGCATCATCTGGTAGCTTTGGGAAATAAAAAAATAATTTGTAAGAACATTTTTAACTGTTTCCTTTTAGGTGAAAACTTTGATATGTGTACAAAAAGTTTCCAGAGATTTTCCTTTTTGAGTTGCATTATTAAGAAATCTTAATTGAAGTTGAGTGTCTGAAAAAAGATTCTGCTTTTCTTTATTCCTAGAACAAAGAAAAGCTGTATTAGTGTCACAACCATTTCAAAAATTTATATTTTCATCTTTTAGGGAAAATACCAAAATTAGTTCATTTAATCCAGTAACTGCTCTCTAGCAACTGAAAAACTTGTTTAGAAGGTGAGTGTTCAGACACTGAACAACATCATTGTGTAAGAAAACCTCTTTATTCCAAACTTTAAGAAGAAATAAAGGTTTAACATAGGCACCATTCTAGTTGTTCTCAATTACAGCTGAATCAGTTTCTTCCTTATCCTGTTCCATTTTTGATGTTCAAGTTTTTTGTGACAGAAGCCCCCAGTGCTGTTTTCTTTTGAATTTTTTTATTTGCTCCTTTTTGTTAGATAAGCTCTGCTTCTTGTATGAAAAGATAATATTCCTTCTGCCATTTTCTTTATTGTTGGTTGTATTTTGATCATGATTTATTATTTTCTATCTTACCTTAAAACAGATATAATCTGATATCTCTCCTGGATTCTCCTGAATTATTCCCCATATCCCCCTTCACTTATCTGCAAGTGAAACATACCAGTGATGCGCCCTTACTTGCAGGAGTGGACTATGTCGCCTTCAAAATACTCTATCACAGTGTCTATCACTCCAATGCAGACAGGAGGGAAGTCCTTTCACTCCACTGCCATACATAATGACGTGTTTGTATCATGCCTGGAGGATTAGAGCTCACATTGATGCTAATTCTGTAATATGATGAAGTTTGAGTGAAAAGCAAGTTGTATTTGTAGGTAGAGTGCAGGCTGAAGAAGTAAAGGGACTTCATTGAGCTTTTAATTGGTTTTGAAACTTGCCTAGCTTGTCAATAAGGAGCATTGGGCCTTACAGTGAGTAAACAACTTTTCAGTGCCTCGTGTCCTGGTGGACAACAGGGTGACCATGAGCCAGCAATGTGCCCTTGTGGCCAAGAAGGCCAATGGCATCCTGGGGTTCATCAAGAAGAGTGTGTCCAGCAGGTTGAGGGAGGTCATCCTCCCCCTCTACTCTGCCTTGGTGAGGCCACACCTGGAGTACTGGGTCCAGTTCTGGTCTCCCCGGTTCAAGAAGGACAGGGAACTGCTGGAGAGGGTGCAGCAGAGAGCCACCAAGATGATTAGGGGACTGGAACACCTCTCTAGGGCTATTTTTGTTAACCAGGCAAGGTGTCTAGTATGCCGTGAGACCACATGAAAGACAAAAGGATGAAGCGACAGTGTAGAACACTCCAGGCCGAAGAAATAGTAACAAAGCTCAGGGAACTTTCAGTTCTCAAGAGTGATTTCCTCTTGAGTGTCTGACTTCCCACTATAATGACAATTTTTCCCACCGCTCCCTAAAGTTATGTCTGAAAACCAGCTAAACATGAAGAAGTAGATATTATCTTTGTAGGTACACGGGTTCCTGACAGTGATTGGGTTTGCAACACAGAGTGCCAGTCTGTGGTTGCAAGTCACTGGTGATATGAAAGACCTCTACATGATCAAAAATGGCATGGAGAGGGCAAACTATCTGACTGCTAGCTTTTCTAATACAAGAACTAAGGGCCTGCAGGTAAAAACAGCAGTAGTTGGGATCAAAACAAATGAGAGGAGGTGGCTGTGGATCATGAATGGAGACCTCCCTAAGAGAGAAAGCCCATCCAAAAAGTTTGCATGGTTTTAAGGGGAAATCGAACAAATACTTGCAGTACAGATCTACGGTGGTTACTAGATAGACAGAACACATCAGGTTTAAGGGATGATTAAAAATAGCTAGTAGCTAGCAGAGTACTTCAGTAAATGTTATATGTGCCTTCTCTGTTTTCCTTTCTTCATGCCTGTGTTTAAGGTGACTAGTAGAGACAGAGTACTAAGCAAAACAGATCTTTAATCTGAATCCCTACAGCTTTTCTCATGTTTCTTTTCAGCTACTAGTCACTTATCCATGCCTTGCTTCTCAGACTCTGTATTCCCACGACTCCTTCCAAAATGGGTTCAAAGACTTCATCAATGAGGAATACATTATCATGGTAATTCTCTATGTTCTCCCCATTCTGGGAAAGACACAGCTATGAGATCAATGCCAAAAATAGAAAGAAACAATATATTGTGCTTTATGCACCATCTGTGTCATCTGAACTATATTTTCTGTTTAAATCCTTTTTTTTTCTGAAGGATCATATGTCAGTGCAAACCTCCAAAACAGAGCATTGGTTTATCTATTTGTCACTGCTCTTCATATTTTTGACACTGACATCACAAATCATTAGGATATCTAAGCAATCTCTTTGTCTTTGCATTTGTCCTCAACAGATATTGTTTCGCTTGTGCAAGTTACTCAATGCGAAATGAAAGTCATGTAGACTTCTTTCTATAATGAGGATCTATAAGAAAGATGAAGAGGAAAAAGTAATTTAAAACAAGTAAGGGAGGAAGAAAATTGCTATAAAGAAGAAAAGAGAGCACAGAAAAAGGAAGGTGGTCACGCATGGCAAAATGGAAGGAATGTGCACCAGATAATTTGAGACTGGTAGCTGTCTGAAATTACTACTTCATGATAATCATTACCTAATGGCTTCCTGTGAGGACAATAATTTGGCATAAGAAAGACTTTAATCCAGAATAATTACTTTGCTAAGACTTAGTTTAGCTGATTTAGCTTAGCCGACTTAGCTTTAGCTTGGAATAAAGCTTTTTTTTTTTTTTTTTTTTGAAAAAGTATTTTCACATGGGAACTTGTCTGGAACAGTTAAATTGTATTGGAATACCTTCTTGGTATGAGCTTTGCTGCTCATTTCCTCCTGTCTAGATGAGGTTTCAGCATGTTCCTTCTACATGAGGACTGTTATCAAGGCCTGATTCTGATTTCATTTATATAGCACCATTTTATACCAACATACCCAAATAAATTTATTGGAGTCATTCCTGATTTAGTCTGGTATGAGATCAATATCAGGATTTTATGGCTGTTTGAATAGATGCTTTCTCTGTTTAACATCCAAGATGGAAAGAAAAGTTTGGATCAAACTATAAATATTTTTTGTTTCTCATCCTTGCTGAAATGAATATGAAGTAAAAAAGTTTAATGCAATACAACACATCGCATTTGGCCCAAGATGAAACATTTCATATATTCTAAGTAAAACAAAGAAAGGAGGATTCACAAAATAAAAATTCCTCAAACTGCTGTTATTCTCTTCCTCTCTCTTTTACTTACCAGTTCAAGGTCAGACTTTTCAGTCATACTTGAAAAATAAACCCAGCTACTACAGTTTTGAACTTGTTTCAAGAAAATGCCTTAACAACCAGGCTATACGCCATTCTAAAAGGAAAAGTGATCTCCTTTCCTGTGATGCTTTTACACCCACTTTAAATAGCATTCATTATTACACAGAAATCATATTCATCTGGTTAAATTCAGATGTCTACATCTAGATACCCTCAAATCCCTCTAAATAACAGTGAGAAATAAGCACTTTGAGGATGTGATTCACTTTATATGATCTAAAATAAGCATGACATCTTTCTTTGACCTTCAAGACCTAAATCTGCACCCCCTCCTTATGCCAGCAAGCTTTTTTACTGTATGCCAGACAACCCTTAACATCACAGAGGATATTTCTGTCTACACTGTCCTCTACAATACCAGATCGCCACCTGACTCATACAGATCATACAGGCAGTCTGTTATTCTTTAAAACCAGTGGATGCTGAGTTGGGCAGATATGTCCCAGACATCCAGTTTACATATTTGTCACACTCTTGGCTGAGGAATGCCTTGCTACTTTCCAGTTAGACTTAAGCCAGGGCAAATAAAATGCAAATGCAAACATGTATTCATAACATCTAATATAGACAACTACAGGTGGTTTTTAGAGTCAGAAGTGAGAAAATGAAATACAAATACCACTTATTCTACTTACATCTATGATCTAAATATCTAAACAGACCTTGTTTCTGAGACTAAGCTGGAAGTGGATAATTGCCATTATGCTGTTTTCCACTGTGGGATAACCACAGGGTTGAGGCCTCTATAGCCACTATCTTCCTCTTAGGCCTATTGCAACAACAGTTCAGGTGATTTAAACTGTAGGCTCTTTATTTCTTTTCCTGAATGCGGAACAAGTCCCGACAGGAGGCATAAGTGTTACATGGAGACGTATAAACACAATGGATGTTTAAAACAAAGTGAGATCAACCCCTAGAGTCCCACCTGCCAGAGGAACATCTGAAGCACCAGAGAAGAAGGCAACTCCTGTCCTTACGTGCTTATGTAACTCTTCTTATGTTACTCTTTAAATAGTTCATGCAAAGCAGAGCAGTTACAACAGGAATATCCTAACACTTCACCTCACAAAATCTTACAGCTTGATGGCACTCAAGAGAGAGGTGGAAGAAAGACACCAAGTCAAATGTTTAGAGTGGACCGAGACTTGAAGGGCCTGCCTGCCAAATGGTTTATGTAGCCACCTGGATATATAAACACCAAAGGCGATGCTTCCAAATCCCTTATGTCAGACCTATTCTACTCCATTTTCACATAGCCATTGGCAGAAAGCAAGCTGGTGGAGCAATCCTTCTTTTCCACGAACAATGTCAAAGGGTAAATTCAGGACTCTCAAACATACATTTGAAATCTGTTGGCTAAAGGAAAGAAGAAAATCTGTATGCACTAGTACGCAATCTAACCCCTATATTTATGTGGATGTAGACATATAAAGCAAACTGCTTGACAACTAATCAGTAAAGTCAGACTAAATTTGTAAATTTTGCAAGAATGACTGAAACCAGGTTTAGATTTTAAGACATCCAACACATGAAAAAGAGCTTCAATTCTAAGCTAAAGAGATCTGAGATGCACTCAATAGGTCTCCCAAATAATGAACAAATCTGCTGCCCCTAATTTTTTTTGTATCACCCTAAATTCCCTTAGCAGCCTATGGGATTCTCAGCTAGCCTAGGTAGCTCTTCACTAGACTATGGTCACATCCGTGACCACAATAAGGATAAAAATGCCCCCCTGTTTCAATTACTGGGGGGAGGTCTGCTGTGTAACACAATGCTGATTTCATATGCTGTGCAGACATTTTTAAGGTGTTATCTAATTTCATAAATTATAACATCTACTTCCCCGTCTCAGGTTGTATAAATCAGTACTAGAAAAAGCACTTGGGATAACCCAAAGGAAAATTCAGTGAGTGAATGAAGTCTCCCTCTCCTTTTCTCTAAGTAGATCCCATTCTCAGTAGAGAAAGCAGTCCACCACTGATGCCAGGAAAGAGGAGGAGGGTGAGAATTGTGCTGCACAGAATTTGTGAGGTGTGGAGCTATTTTAATATTGCTGGATGAAAAATTTGTTACTAAAATAAGAGTAGGGAATGAATCCACCTCCACCAAAGTGAAGGAATGTTGGCTTCAATAGTTTTAAATGCTCCAATAAAAATGCTACTTTTTCATAATTCTGTCTATGTTCACTTTCAACTTGGTCTCCATAAACTGCTGACACTTGATGAAAGCTTTGCCCTAGGCATTTAATTTTCATTATCAGTGCTTTGTGTTTGGTACAGAGAAACAGACATCAAAACCTGAGCAAAAAAAAGTTACAGACAAGAAGAATATGTGCTATATGTCATGGAATGACACAGTTCTAGGACATTCCAAGTGTGTAAACATAATAAAATAGTCATTAAATGTTTAGGCATAAACCAGATCTCAAATGCCAAAATAACGTGCAATTATTCAAGAATTCTTGATTAAGAACTCTATATGTTTTGTGCTTTAATTTCATGTTCATCTGAAAAAGCAGATGTGACAGTGTTTCCAGGAAGAATGCCTTCATTTTATTTAAAAAAAAAGCCATAAAAAGAGTGCAAATCTTGATCTTGAATGAATTATTAATATGGAAAGAATGTATTCTTCACTGCATGTAACTTGGTTCCTTTATTTTCAAAGTTGCATACAAAACCCCATCATATAATAACAGGGTCATTTTAAGCAGGCCTTGCACTGTCTAGCAGCGACAATGCGGGATTCAATACAGTGGAGAAATCAGTCCACAGTATCAGTTTCCAGGTTATGACGTAGGATTGCATTTGCCCCTCTACAGATCTTTGGAGCATACAGTTCTGCTGTATACCGTTCAATACAGTTCAATAAATTTCAGAACATATTTATATAAAGTCTTTCCTCAAGACTGTCTGTTGACTCAAGAGCTAAAGGGTTGATCCTTTTGATTGACCAGTCCTTCCAGCTGAGCATTTGAGAACCTGGCTTTACTGTGGGTCACCACAGTGCCAGAACACTTGATAGTCCATCATGTAGAGTAATGCAGTATCTTTTGCTGACCTTGGCAGTTTGAGACTGTTCATATTCAGCTCATTTGAAAAGCTATATTATCCCCTGCATTGTACATTCAGTTTTTTGTAAGGAACTATCAACTTACATTTAGAAGACATTCCTTTACTTAACTGTCTATGTTCAAGGAAAAAGAGCTATTTTATTTGACTGAAAGAGAAAATATCCTCTGCAGTTCATTTCTGCTATCTCACTGGCAGAGATTTTTGGTTTGTCAGAAACAAGGAAGGGGGAAAGGGAAAGAGAAGCCCACGTGTGGCTATTGTGGAACTTTCTTTTCTACCTATTCTTATTTCTTCTTCCTTCTTCTTCATTCTTCAGTGCAGCCAGGGGTCCCACCTGAGCAGGAAGGGAAGCAAGCAAGCAAGAAACAGTGGCTAGAGGGTGTGGCAGTTCCTTGCTCACTTTCTGTCCTACATATGAAGTTTTTAAACCATGTAGTAGCCTTCCCACTCCCTTTTTTCTCCATGCTTTAGAATTAAGAGTTTGTATTTCAAAGATGAAGGTATGAATAATGTCCAGTCTGGGTAAACTGGGTGGAATTTCTCTCCTCAGTGGATTTTACACAGAATGGGTCTTCGGGTTTTGCTATTTTAACAGCATCCTTAGATTAATCAAGCTTAGAAGGGTTGTCTGCAATAACCAATGTCAAATGTACTGAAAAACTCAGGGTGACACGGAGGTAGAGAAATTTTGTGTTTCCCTATTTTTCTTCACAACGTACTGAATTCAAAGTGTTAGGCTGAATGGAGACACTTTGAATTTGGTTATCGGCTATGAAACCAACTTAACTATCACACTGTACCTACATAAATAGGTGCCATTTTGGCAGAAGATGTTTACTGCTTTTAAATTAAGTGTTTCCTCAAATGTCTCCAAGGAAGGAAACTCTCCAGGCAGCCTGGTCCAGAGTCTGAACATCCTCATGGCCATTTTTTTTCCTTTATGTTCAATGCAAATTTTCCATCTTGTGGATTTTACCTCTCGTCTTATCTGTGCACCCCTAAGAAGAGTCTGGATCCATCCTCTTTCCATTATCTTATCAGGTATTTGCAGATATCAGTAAGATCTCCTCCAAAGCCTCCTCTTCTCCAAGCTGAATGAACCCAGCTACCTCAGCCTCTCCTTTCTTTTCATGTGCTCCAACAGCCTATCTATCTTGGTCAAAATCATAAACAAAAAGTAGTCCAATGTCTAGGGACTTCAAATGTGAGAAGCCAGCTGAAGTCCCTGTTGTATGTATTTTGGAGAAGGGATCTGAAGTTTTACTTCTCTTCTAAACTTATGTTTAATTATCAAATTACAGATATTTGTCACCTTTGTCACATCTCCTGAAGGAATAGTTCTACTTTATACGAACAATAAAATGTACCTGTGGGCAGTAAAGAAAGCAAGGACAAGCTTTCCACAATCTCCATTGGAGAAGATCAAAGTCCAAATACATAGGGCAGCATGTTAAAACTAAATCAGGCAACTTGTGAATCCATCCTTCGAGCAAGCTATTGTTTATAATGATGTGATTCTCTGGTGAAAAGCATGAAGTGGTCTTGGATGGAGTATAGAACCAAAATGTAACTCTGAAATATTGCCGTATTTAACAAAGAAAGCACTATTTTGGGGTTTTGAAAACTAACAATTGATAGTGCTTGACAATTGAAATATGTCTTTCTTTTAGCTTCTTTTTGAAGAAGTAAGTTGTGGTTAGTTAAAATGTGTGGTAATTCCTGAGAGCAACTGTAAGACTTTTAAAGTACTTGAATATGGTGTTTAATGACCTAGTATATTACCTTACAGCAAATCCACCAGACAGACGCGCCTGATTTCCTGCTTGTTTTACTTACGCTTGGAGATCTCCATACATTCTTGTAAGTGATTACTTTCAGCAGTAAACTAACCAAGCCCAGGTTTTACACAACCTTGAGGACTACAGGCCTTTCCCAGTGAACAGTTCTACCAATGTCTTTAGGAGTCTTGTCTAAGATGGGGGATTTGAGGAAATTCGTAGTTCCAAGGATTTGGGGACATAGTTCGGTATTGGACAGTAACAACCCCATAAATCATGAAGATTAAAAGATGAAATATTACCAGTATTTTAATTTAACATAAGGGTATGCAGAGAAGGAGCTGAACTAACTAGTCACTAAAATATATAACCTGGTCCCATGGAAGGTGTCCCTGCCCATGGCAGGGGTGTTGGAACCGAATGATCTTCAATGTCCCTTCCAACCCAAACCATTCTATGATTTTATGATTCTATGATATTTTTAACAAATTGTTACTGATTGAAATAACTCCCTACCCAGGGTGTGACTCACTCACACACTTTTAATTTAACTTAAATAACAACAGCTTTTATCAGTTCATTTTTGAACGTTCTGCTATAGACACGTTTCCCAAACAGCATGGTTATGAAATAATATGACAAGAACTAGAGGAAACCATGCTTTAATAGGTAGCTAAGGTTTTGTTTAGCCTTATGGGAAGAGGACTGCGGACATCATTTTACTTTTACTACTTCTCCAGTTCTCATTTTTGCTCTCTATATATGTAGCAACTCCAGAGAGATGATCTGCTATATAACCTTTCTCTACAGATGCTTTTATATGTACCACATGAAACAAGCATAAAGAAAGCAAAAAGAATGTATACATTGCATTATGGTAATAGAGTGGTTATGATAATTTCTTGCAGGTCCTTAACATGGATGTGATGTGTTCTCTGGACTCAGGACAGCTCTTCTCTGCCATCACCACGCTACCTGGTGGCTGGTCTGAGGGGGTGAGAAGGAACTATATGTGAATGCTGACTGCATCATTCCTGCATATGCCATTGAAGGCAAGAGGCTGCGAGCCCATATAGATGGCCTAATCGAACTCTGAGGCTCAGATGAAGCTTGATTGATGTCGTATCACTAAAAATGTCTTTTTTCTTCATCTTGCAGGATTTTCTGAGATAAACTACTTTATCGCCTTCTTACCTGTACTCACCCTTCTCATTACTTCTTCCTTCAGTTTTCTTTCTAGTTGTCTGAAACCTTCCTGTTAAAACCTACCAGCATACGTCTTTAGACTCATGAGGCATTTGCCAACATCATACAGTATGATCCAGATGTATGTAACTTCCCTTCCCTATTGTCGTGTCTGTCAAGTCTACTCAAAGCATAATGTGCTTAAAGCAAGTTTCATCTGCTACTCAGTGGTGTACTGAGAATAGCATAGTGGTATCAGTGTATGATAATGATCTCAACACCTCTGCTGATAACCCAGCTGACTGGGCTTTAATCAGTCCATTATTCTGCGTCTTTCATATATTTCTTTGCCCTTCCAGCACATTTAGGGAAATAAAGAAAAAAAATATTTTCCATATTTGTTGTAGTTTGAACTTTTGTGCCTCTTCAGAAAGACCTTTTCTACTTTTAGAGTATTGAGAACATAAAACCATTATGTTTTTTCTCATAGGTACTCATGCAGATGAGCCATGTAGTTTGCTATCAGCATACTCACTAAAATTAAATTGAACATCTTTTTCACTGCAAGTTCACCAAAACATAAACATAAAGGCATCACATTGAAATCTATGCATCTCCTGACAATTTTGATTATACATGTACTCTGTTATCTTTTTCTTTAAAAATATACATTATCTTTTAAAACTGTAGATGTTTTACCTGACTCCTAATTGTAGACTGTAATGGAAAAAAGCCATACGCACATAACCACTGAAATGAGCTTTATAATTTTTAAATGTTTAGTGCTATTTCCTTCGTTTGAAAGATCAGCAGTCTGCCCTGGCATGCTATCTTTCCTGGTGGAACACAAGCGTAATGGAAAAGTATAGTCGATGCTCTGCCATAAGAACCTCCCTAGCCAAAAGTCATTTGCTTCGACAGAATAATATACCAATTCTTATGGAAATATTGCCATTCTCTGTTCTAGGCACTGTTGGAGGATTGCAAGGAATTACAGCTCAGAAAGTGAAGGAAAATGTGCATGATGTTAATTTTCCTTAGGGTTCAAAGAATGATAGCCATCATCCACTGGAATGCTGGAAAGTTGGAGCAAATAGTATTATCTGTAATTAAGGTAATCAGTATAAAAAGAAAACAATATATTTCCTTAAGCAACAAACATTGCAATTACAGCAGTGAGTAAAACATATCGAATGAGCTACCCTGTCTTTGCCAGGAGTCTGTGAGTGGCATTGTAAAGGGGAAGGGAGAGAAAAGAGTATGGGATTGTCATAACTGATATCAGATGCAAGTCAGATGTGCTTTTTTGGCTGCATTTGGGCTGGTGTTTTAATTAACCTTTGACACTGCTTCCAGCCTACTCTTTGTTGCTGATCACAACACCTCCACTAGAGGGTACCACACTAAATCTGTCAGTGTAACAGCATAGGAAATCAGTCCCTAACCCATTTCTGTCAGAATGGTACAAGTCAGTTTAAATAATTTAAAGAGTAGAGCTCTTTCTCTCAAGCGTGCTTAACTAGTTTCATCCTATATCTGAGTAAATGTTGTTGCATTCAATGCATTTGGGTTTTAGTGAAGTTGCATCTACTGAAGACGACTTTAGTTTTACACCAAGGGCGTGTACCAGTAGTCCAGATTTAGAGCACGTGCCTGATAATACAGAATTCTTACAGTCATTTAGTTTGATTTGTGACACTAAGTGAACCCAGGACATGACCTCACGCCAACAAACTGACCTAGCCATCAGGCTTAATGAAAATATCATATGTACAACAAAGTAGAAGGGCAACAAGAGGACACACTGAAAGGAAGAGCCAAGCACCCAGCTTGTGGGCTGCCTAGTTCCCCACATGACCCTGCTGAGGGTTATACCTACGGGGCTACTGGCTACTCTGGGCTACCAGGTCTCTTAGCTGTGTTTAACAAAATCTGTCTCAGACCTGAGAAATTACCTTGAATTTCATAGGATTTCAGAGAACACGTATTTCCTGAAAAAAGTTTTCAGCTGAAAAATTCAGCATCAACCCAAGCAACCACTAAAATCTTGGTACACAGTTGAAATTCTTAGTTCTGAATATCATTGAATAAGATTGTTCAGCCAGATCCTTAATTTATTCACAGAGGAACTCTCCACTCCTGTGTCTCCCACCTTGGTGCTCATTATTTGTCATACCAGCATGAAAGTGATACAAAAAATAGTGGGGCATTGCATTCAAAATTAAAAAGAAAGACATTTGGATTTATTTTTTTTTAAGAGAATACAAAAAGAATATTTAATTGTGGAAGAGTTTGAGGCTGAGGGCTGTGAGGCTGAGGGCTGTGAGGCTGAGCAGCCAGTCTTATAATTGTAGTTGGAGAATTTACATGAATTCAAGATAACAGAGTTGGGTTTGATTGAGATCTGGGAAAAATAATCCCAGCGATATCATAACTCAAGATTCAGAATTAAAAGTCTGCAAAGATTATCAGAATTAAATCAAGAAAATCAGGCAATTAAGAATTCACATAATCGAAAGAAGACACTATATTAATCTTTTAGATAACTCAGAAGCCATACTTGGAGAACTGAGGGTGTCTAAGTGGTAAGAATTTATACAAAAATGCAATACATAACATCTATTTTGGAAATTTCTGCATGTGCCATCACTGGTGTGCAGATCACAAACCCCAGGGATGTTAGCAGCCCAACTAGTAACATGATGTTCCTCATGGGAGCAGTAGCCAGTGCTGTAGCTAAAGATCATAGAATCATAGAATCATAGAATCATAGAATCATAGGGTTGGAAGGGACCTCTGGAGATCATCTAGTCCAACCCCCCTGCCAGAGCAGGGTCACCTAGAGCAGGTTACACAGGAACACGTCCAGGTGGGTTTTGAATGTCTCCAGAGATGGAGACTCCACCACCTCTCTGGGCAGCCTGTTCCAGTGCTCTGCCACCCTCAGGGTAAAGAAGTTCCTCCTCATGTTTAGGTGGAACTTCCTATGTTCCAGTTTGTGCCCATTGCCTCTTGTCCTGTCCCCGGGCACCACTGAAAAGAGCCTCGCCCCATCGTCCTGACACCCACCCTTTAAGTATTTATAAGCGTTGATAAGGTCCCCCCTCAGCTGTCTTTTTTCCAGACTGAAGAGACCCAAATCCCTCAGCCTTTAAACATGAACATAGCATTCAGTGGAACATGGATCCAGCAGGGATCAAAAGGACTGATATTTCTTTAGAGTTGGAAGTTGGTATACAGAAGTGGTATTGCCCAGACTGCTGTGGGTTTTGGACAATTCCGAAGTGGAGCAGAGGATAAAGGGACTCTTGCTCCTGATCTGAGTGCTACTAAAGTAGCAACAGCTTTGGGTAACTATTTCATAGAATCACAGAACCATAGAATGGTTTGGGTGAGAAGGGACCTTAAAGATCATCTAGTTCCAACCCCCCTGCCCTGGGCAGGGACACCTCCCACTAGACCAGGCTGCTCAAAGCCCCATCCAGCCTGGCCTTGAACACTTCCAGGGATGGGGCATCCACAACTTCTCTGGGCAACCTTGTCTGAAGAATGACACTCTGTAGTAATTATTATTTCTAAGTCATCAGTGTTTTTTAACTTCTGTTCATATATGTAGAAAAATATAACACCCATGCCTCAAAGAACAAACAGCTTTTCTATGAAAAAAACCAACCAAAACCCCACGTCACCCTAGGTGGCGTTGTTATGATGTTCTTCTCATTTAAAATCTTCTTGAAAAAAGTGAAAAGATCTTAATGCCAGCCACTGCCCTTTCAACTACACAATGTTCTCACAGTATTTCATGATATTGTTCCTACAGTTTTGCATTGGCACTTCAAAAGTGATGATCCTGAACTGCTTAATCATAAATCATTCAGGTTGTAACAGCAACGTAGGTTTGATATTGATTTCTTTTTTAAAAGAAAGACTTTCTAAAGCCAGTCTCAAGAGAACTCCTCAGTCTTTCCTCTTCAACAAAGTGTCCTGAAGAAGATGAAATGCATGCCTGTGGTTGGTATTGGTATTTAAACCTTAGCTGGGTTGCCAAACACTTCAGCTAGCAATATTTGTTCCTCATGAGCCACGGCGCAATTTAACTCCACTCTTCTGTTGAAATAATTTTAATCCTTTCCAGAATGTAAAAAGATGTATTTAATACAGAGTTGTTTTGACAGACAGCCCCACTAAACCCAAGGTTGAATTAAATGTATACAAGTAATATTACATCTGCAAACTGTTTCTGTTTTATGTAACAACAATGGCATCTACTTTGTAAATATTGTAAAACCACATGTACTCCTCAGTATATATACTGAACACTAACACAGTAACATATATTTCCTCATGATTATTCTAATGGTTTAAACGATATGTATTTGTGATGACTCATGGTAAAAAGGCCATATGTACACTACTCACATATTCAAAGTTCAAAAGCATATCATTGAAAAGTCAAGCTGTTAAAAGTTATAAAAAGCAGAATTATGTTTGCTTGTGCATACAGCCTTTGATAGTGTGATCACATGCTAGTGTTTCGTCAGGATCCTTTTCTCCTCTACTAGGCCAGAGAAGGAGTAATGCTGCCTTATTAAGCACCCATTCTCTACTTCAGTGTATGCCTGATTTACTGGCACATCTAACAACGTCCTTGAACACCAAGTTTGCCCGCTCCTGGGCACAAATCTTTTAGAAATTAAAGTGTGTAAGAAATATAGGGTACATGAGCTGTTATTCTATGGTAGCTAATACAGCCACCACCCTGGCTTTCAGAACAGCCTTTTCACTAGCTAAACTAGCATGCTGCCCTTCATTTCCTTAGAGGGGGATTGTTTTGCCCTTCAGTCACATATGAACCCAGAGACCCTGCCCATGGCTTTGCCATCATATGCCGCATATAAATAACATCTAATTTGAAAAGTCAAATGGCCGAGAGAAGTAAAATACCAAAGTCACTGTGAAGAACGTGTCTGAGATTACTCTCAACATAAGCCTTCATTAAAAATGTTTGAACTTTAATTAGTATTATATCTTCTTTTTGACAACTAAAACATCTTTTTCTATTGACTCAAAGATACATATTCTGATTCTGGTTACTATTGAGATGGATATCTGGAACAGCAAGTAAGCCTGCTTGACACAGCAGCAAAGAATACATAGTCTGCTAATCAGAACATAATTAAACCTGGCTTACTGTCCAGCTACACATACAGGAACTACAACTGGAGAAGCAATATGAAAGAGGAGAAGGGTATGTGTAGTACAAGAAAAATGACATAGAAGAGTTTCTTTGACTGGATTAAGTTATCTGTTCTCACAGGCTATCAAAAGTGTAGCACTTTTCATAGTGCTCTTTCATTTCAGCAGTGCTTGGCTACTAAAGCAATCCCAGTGGGGGACAGTGAAACCAAGCAGAGATGGATGAATTGATGAAAGCCTGCATTCTTTGTGGCAGAAGCCATTTCAACTTCCCTTTTCTTTCTTGCCAAACAGGCATTCTCACCTAATGAGGCAGCATGGTACAGTGGTAGATATGAATGTCCATGATTCCTATGCCAGCCTATGTCATTCCTACATCATTCTTACGTCATTCCTACTTCAGTGAGGTTGATTGCAGATCCCCACTTCAAAAGGTACACTGAAAGTGTGTGTTTCCCTTCTTTGATTCATTCACCATTCTCAAAGGAACATGTGCTCTGTCACTGTTAGACCACACAGAAATCACTTTATTGCTAGACTAAACTAGAACACACTGGTTTTATCAAGGGTATAATTAAAAATTATTTGAAGATTAGACAGTTCTGAAGGAAAAGAACAACACACAAACTCATGCCTGTACTTAAAAATCAGGCATTCTTCTATAGCTGCTTCAGTTTGTTAATTATCTCAGAAGAAATAGTATCCCACCCTTTGAGTTGCTGTGATCAGCATTTTTCTTGAGCTATGTCCTTCTTATTATGCTTAAGGGGGCCACCCGATTTCTTCTCTTGGACTGTGGGGTGCAAGTGTGAGTTCTGCAGTACTGCCTTATTTTCTTGTCCAGGCTGGAAGGATCTCCACCTCTCAAGTAGCTCATATGAGGCACTGGCACAGCATGTGCAACCAAGGAGGAATTGTTATCTGCTTCCCTGCTTCTGCTTTATCCTTAATTTGAAATTCTGTTGAGCTCCTTCATTAACATGTCTCCTTTAGATTCAGAAAGACTGCAACAAAATCTCACGAAAAGATAAAAAATTATGAAAAAGTATTATCTTAGGAAAAGAGGAAAGAGTATTCAAAGTGCCCATCTGTGTGTGAGTTGGTATTAGGAGATATCACATGTTTGTCTATTTTTCATGGTGCTTCTCAGTTTTTTGAGCATCTATATGTCAGAAATATGAAGGCTTTTTAACATACTCTAGGTTTAAAATTATCATCTGGCTACCTTGAGGAGGAGGTTAGAAGATGCTGTAGACTTGTCTTTGTCTCAACTCTTGTGCAAATTAGCCCTCCCAGTTCCAAGATCCAGGTTCTCAGTCTACATACCCATGTGAGAAATTCTCACAACTTGTGCTAGGGTTGAGTTTCTTTGGCCACTTACTGGTGAATCCATTCACACCCCAGGAACTGCCATAGAAATCTAGGTTTGTGGGGTGAGTCACTGTGATACAGACCAGAAAAAATAATACGAGGTTCAATTCTGGAGAGTAAAAGAATTTAATGTCTCTTGGAAGCAATGGAAAACAAGGTCATGGTTAAAGAGCAATTATACAAAATTCTCAGGAAGGAGAGGTTCATAGGAAAGTTTAGGCTGCCAGTTATGATTTATCGATGTTATTTTAAAGTATCATGGAAAATAAATCTGAGGATGGCAACACAGGCTGGAACAGTGCCTGCTTTGTGTTTAGAATGCTTTGTGACCACACCTGTTTGCAGTCCCTTTTGGTAACAAATCAAGCGTTAAAATATTTTCATTTCAGTCAGAAATGGTTTTCTGTGTCTACATACTAGTGGTCATATGCTAGTGTAATTTATAACATTTCAGTATATAATTTAAGAAAATCGTATTTAAGCACTTATGTGGCAACTGCTGTTATTCCAGAAAGCAGACATCCATCACAACACAATTTTTTGGGATGCGGAAACATTTCCATTAGGCTTCCCACTATTCAAAACTTTGACTGCTTGGCCATTAAAAAAAAATTGTGGACAGAAAGTTAGTTTGCAATACCTTTGTTAAAAATCCTGAAGTAAACTCTGAATATAAAGTTTTTTTAAAAAATAATTTTAAGAAGAAAAAACAATTTTCCCCTCCTTTAAATGTTTGTTTAAAAAGCCATAGTAAAAATTAAGAAAAAAAAACATAGAACTAGGTTGAATCTGCAATCTGTCTTTTTTGCTCTCTGAAAGCTACCAGAAATATTGTGATGTTATTAACATTTGAAAATCATTCACCTGAATGGTCAGAATATTTGAAGGGGATAGCATATGGAGCATTCTAAATATACATATACTTTCCTTTTCCTTTATAGTTTAATTCATAAATAAGAAAAAATACTTCCATTTGTATGAGGGGGATCTTATTAATGTATACAAATGCAATATGCGAAGGAAGGATATACAGAAGATGGAGCCAGGCTCTTTGCAGAAGCACCCCGTGACAGGACCAGAGGCAATGGGCAGAAACTGAAACACAGGAGGTTCCCTCTGAACATCTGGAAACGCTGTTTTACTGTGAGGGTGATTGAGCACTGTCACATATTGCCCAGAGAGGTCATGGAGTCCCCCATCCTTGGAGATATTCAAAAACTGTCTGGATCGGAGCCTGGGCAACTGGCTCTAGGTGGCTCTGATTGAGCAGGGGAGTTGCACCAGATGAACTCCAGAGGTCCCTTCCAATCTCAACCACTCTGTGATTCTGTGATAAATATTCAGTAATGAGTAGTCTAGGAAGCGATATTAATGATTTCTATCCCACTGTCATGTATTGGATATATCACATGACACATTGCATACATCACATGGACACCAGGAATTTTTTGAGTTTTAAACGAGTCAAATATAACATTTACTAGTAACAGACAGTTGAAATTCGTATTAAAACCCACTCCTAAACTCCTTATTCTTATCACTGCCATAAGTCCCCATAAAACTTTCATAATGCTTTTCAAACGGGTTCATTATTCCTGTGATATTTAGTGGTATACTTGTTAGCATAAATTTCATACAGGATTTATACGACATTGTCCCTCGCCATTGAAATTTCTTTTTCCCCCTCACTACTCTGAAAATTCTTTAATCTTGAAAGATTGCAGACCAAATGCAGTTTGAAAATACACAAAATCAATACATTACAGTACAAGAAAAGGCAGATCCACCTAAATCTGTGATAGAAGCTCTGTTACATCTTTAAGCCATGAATTTCAGTGTTCTTAGAAATATATGAATAGTAGATGCCGAATTTGATAAATTTGGAAATAAAGACAATTAAATTAAGAAGAAAAGAAATAAAAGCTTCAGGTTGTGTGTACATTAGGTAACAGAAATTCAGAACTATTATGTAATAGCTGAAAGCAATGTTTTGCTAAGTGGAAAAAATTTTTGTTGTGCTGTTTACACAGCATCAGGTAGAGTTAAGGTCATGTACTTAGTTTAATCTTTGGACATCTCTGACTTGTGTTTCTAACACGGTAACCCTATTGGTCTATTATTTGGAGGAGAGAGATACATGAAAATCTCCTGCTAAAATAGAGCTTAAAACCTTGCATTTAAGTTGCAAAATCGCTCAAAATTATGAAATGATGAAAACATTTGCCCAATTTATGCTTATGTGTTTGGAAGAGATGGTCAATTCAGTCATCATTTACTATTTTCATACAGAATAGCCGTCTTATTTAATGCATAAGGAAGGCTTACATTGATAGAGAAGCAGAATTGAGTAATAATGGAGATGATTCTCTAAAAACCTGACTTTGCAACTTTACGTTATTATTTTATCACATTTATGCAATTTCCTTAGGTTGTAAAAAGCAAATTGAAATCTTTACATTTCATTGTGTAATGTTCAAATGGATTGTCAGAAAAGCTGCAACTTTTAGATCAGAAATTTTAAACCATTTTCAGCATGTGAGCCCCTAACACTTTTTCCTAATTGATGTGTGGACTACTACATACTGTGTTTTGCCTGCTGGTAATAGGCTTTTTGCTTTTCCCTGTTGCCTGTAAATCTGCCTCTAATTTTGATGCTTGAGTTAATGAAGTGAGCGGTAGCAGTAATAGGTTACTATCCTAAGAGTGGACCGGTGGTACAGAAACATGACGTACAATGGCAACGGCCTTGACAGATCACTGTAGGACCTCTTATTCCATGCTGAAAAGGGGACTTGGTACTAAAGGAGTTGTTTTCTCCTCAGAAACATTATTTTCCTCAGAAGACTGACTCCTTAATAAGATTTTCATCTAGACTTTACTATTCATAGGCTCCTGCTTTTTAAACCCAAATCCTTCAATTTGTCCTGCTAATTTTTAGTTACAAGAAATGCAGCTCTGCCACCCATTCTCTTTTACCCTAGATTTCACATGGATTTTGTTTTGCCTCTAGATTTCCTTCCTTGGTTTCAAGCCATAGCTTTTTGACCAGCCAGTCAGAGTTCACATCTTCTACTAGTCTCTGCTGTGCACCAGCATCCACCTCTCTGGCTTGTTCTACTTGCATTTCTGTGGTGTCCTATGCTCAGCTTCTGTCCTGTGTGCGTTTGCATAAGGCTTCTTCTCCCGTGACACTTGCTGGGTGTCAGCAAGTGGATCATTCACAGTGCAGAAGACAGGACCTTCTTTCTCTCCCTTCTCATGTCTGGCCCCATCCCAGCCTGGAAATAACAGTGTTAAGAAAAGCCCAGAATCCTCCAAGAATATGTGGGATGACAGCACTGTCCTATGCTGGGGTTAGTGAATGAATGATTCAAAGAAGAGGAGAACCAGCAGAACCTATTGTTTTTTTGCGAATGACATACAGACAGTTTCAGAAAAGGGGGTGAGCTTGAGTATGCTCAGTAAAAACAGAAACTTCTGGGATTTTTGTGGTCAAGCTTTAGCAAACTTCTAGTGAGTTCATACAAATTGAACTTTTCCAAGATTTACATTATGGGTGGTTTATTGTACGGATAGCAAAAAGCACATCGGTGACACACAGACCACCCTTTTGCCAGATGTCAAGTTCCTGCTCCAACATATGAGGAGGGCACAAAAGCCGCCAAAGTAAAGGTAACAGGATTGATTTTGCTGTTAAAAGCAAAATTTAGCATGTTTTCCTCTTGCTTCACAGCAGAAAAATTTTGGCTGAAATTTTCCAAAAGATTTCTTCACAAGGCAAATCCCATCCATAAAAAATTTCAACCTAAACAGTTAGTTTGGCAAAAGTATAAGCAACTAGGTCTTATAACAGGAAATGTTTGCAGCCTTAATACTAGGCAGTGCTACCAATTCAGTGTAAAATTTACTCAGCACCACCCTATTGCACTGACAAAGTTATTCATCTGCATGCAAGGCCAAGTTGTGAACTTGGAAAGCATGAGCGTTAACTCACAGTTGATGCTGACTAGTGTTGACTACCAAGATTTTCTTTTAACCACAGCCTTTGGCCATTTTTTGCAGCATAGCTGATTACACTCCACAGCTATGCCATATTTTGGAATGTCCTTTACCAAGTTTGACATTCACGGTCACTTCAAGATGAAAAGAAGAGAAAGATGGCTTAGGAAGTTTCCATCAAAGCTGTTACGACTGAAGGTAATTTTTGAACCCTTTTTACTCTTCCGTGAGGATACTTTCTGCCTGTGTGGTTTTGCTGTGCTGGAGGGGAAAATGAGGGTATCCACAACATAAAATATACAATACATTACCATTGCGTATCACTGAAGACTCCATAGCAGTGATGCCAAGACCAGTAGGTGACTGGTATGTAGGTTTCTTCAACTATTCCATTAGATGTACAGTGACCATAGGTGCCAAGGGGCTTTGCTTTTAGTTTTTGTTTTCCAGCATAATGTTGCAGTATCACTGCAAGTAGATACAACACTATGTCATCTGTAATGGATCTAGAAAAGTCACCTTTCTCATAGGATTTTGTCAGCCATGTTACTTGTATTTTCTACTGGTCCAGGCCCAGAAACGTGTTGGAGAGGTGTATTTCTCTGGGCAGCCTCTTCTTCCTCTGAGCTGATATTTTAAGCGTAACAATACACAACACTGAGAGTCTTTCAAAATTTACAAGCTCAGCCATGGACTCGAAGCTGCAAGCACTGCTTTCTTGTTACTTCCCTTGAAGAATTAAGCTTCCAAAACAGAGAGAAGAGGGGACATACCTATGAGTCACCATTACCACCAAAGCCCACTGACAGAGATGACTGCAGCAGCACAAGGTGGCAGTCATCTCTTGGTCTGAAAGTGGTCTTACAGAGCATTTCACTGACACAACATTCCCTTCCTGAGCTCCTAGAGATGATACTACCTCTTACCTAGCACTGCTGTGCCATGTCATAGTTAGCTGCTCAAGAAGAATTGAGGGTGAAAACATTTATTAAACATTAGAGGGTAAAATGCACACTGAAAAATGAAAAAATAAAGCATACTGTTACAAAGTCAGAGGCTTAAGAATGAATATTATATTGAAAAGAAACTTAACCATGCTAAATATTTCAAAATCACAGAAATGCATTATTGGATAATCAAATAACCTCACAACTTCCATGTAGAGATATCATGCAATAACTATGTGATTGTGATTAAGGCAAAATTCCTGCCTGCTGTTGCAGGCAGCAAGAGGGAAGTATTGTGGCTGCATGATTTCTAATGAATTAGTTGACAGCTAGGGACACTATTTTAAAGAAAAAAAAATCCATTAACCAAGTCTAATTTAATATCTAGGAAAGCATTTATGTGCAAGGATTACTTATTTCATATGAAGTCTAGAGCTGTCATTAGAAATGAAGGTTTAAATCCTCTTGATTCAATAAACTACTCCAATTAAATCTCAGGATTTAGTCTCAGGATTCACTGTAAAAGTTGTTAATGTACAGAGTAGATTATGGTTTTCTTCTTTCCCTTTATCCAAGTGGAGCTTTACCTGCTAGCAACTCAGCAGGCATTGATATTTAGTTTGTACATCAGAATAGAACTCAATGTTTCTGCAGCTTTCTACTTAAGTATTGATGGGTTTATTTTATTACTAAATATGCTTTCATTTCACCTATTGGCAAAAAAAACCCCTGATGATTAACAATAAATTTATACAGAGACAAAAGCCAGGAGTACGAATGAAGAGAGACAGAGAAGTCACAAAGTATATCTTTCTATGAGTTCTGAAGACTTTTATTATGCTTCGATTTTTTTTTATGCTTATATTCGATCCTTGGAAAAGTAACTGTGACTAAAAGGAATAATAGAGTTTAAAAAGAAGTGTCAGTAACAAATGCCACCTTTCATTTACTCTAAATAACCAATTCATTTTTGCTAGGAGCCTAGTCCTGAGCCTTGGCCACAAAGATGCTGTAGAAATACTGGTACCAGCTTTGCTGAGATTTCTGTAATTTAGTTCATTTCATCTACTCGTAAGAAGCATGGACTAGTGAATCAAATGGCAGCTGGAATGTTCCTGGACGGAAAATAAGAATACAGTTTTGAGAAAAATGGTAAAGTTTGAACATTTGGTTTCATTTTATAATAGAATAAAAATGACATCCTTTGAAATATTTAATTTAAAATGCAAGAGACAGTCTTGCTTGTTCTCCAAAACAGCCCACACCCCAGTGGTTAGGATGTTGGAGTAAAAGCTGTTTGGAAGATTTTCAATAAAGTGTATTTTATTGGAAAACAGCAGTTCATTAAAATGGGAAACAAATCCATTTATCACAATGTTATTAGAAGAATTTTCAGACCTAGGTCAATCTTTCTCATTCAAGATGTAAGAATGCCCTTATAAAGAGACTTGAACTTAGTTCTTCTGGGTCCCTAATGAACTCCCACAGAAAGATGACCATTAGGTTTAGACTTAATTTCCTACTCTGCGACAGACTTCTCATGTTATCTTGAACAAGTTGCTTTGGTTCAGATTATTTAAAGAAGTTGAATATCTAAGCCCACTACATATGCACATTTTTTCCAGTTTAACTACATGGTCTAATCTTACAAAGAGGCCAGAGCACATGTCAGAACAAGATATGGAAACACCAACTACAGACCGTCAATGGATAAGATAACAGCTTGACATTTACACATTTAGTGGTGGTGGGAACAAATACACTATGATTGAGTACTGGTGGCAAAGGATGCTGAGAAGATGTGGGCAACCAAGTTTCAAGTTCACACTTTGCTCCCAAGGCTGCAGACTTTGGATCATCGAATTGAGCACCTTGACATAGCTGGCAACTTTGTTTTCTGATCTGTTTTATAAAACAATCAAACTACATTTTAAAGCTATTTTATCTGAGAGACTATAGGACTGGGAACAGCTCCAGTACCTCACCGCTTTTATTGCCAAACAGCCTTTTTTATCCATTAATCAAAAACTATTAATTTAACATTTCACACTCGTTTGCCAATGCTGTCCTTTGACTTAAATAGCTTCTTTCTTCACTGGAATTTGTGCACCTGATGTATCTAGAGCTAGCAATCATACCCATTCTAAACTTTGCTTTTTCTAGGTTAGACAACAAATCTCTTTTACTATCCCTTTGTAAATACAGTTTATCTCTGCTGCAAATTCCAGTAGCCCTCCTCCACACATCTTCCAATGGGACTTTTTTTTCAACACATAAATGCATTAATACTTGTCTATCTCTTTCTGGTAATACTTGCTGGATGGACTCTAGGATCCTTCAGCTTCTCCTGATATGGAAAATCACTGATGGTTCTGAGTCACTGTGCAACTTGTTCATAGGCCCTGGTCCTCTTTTCTTTTTTCTTTGCTGATGGATGGACCACTGGAAAGGTGAGAAAACCCTTCTGCTTCAGGTCTGGAAGTGTATACCCTAATTCACTACCATCAAAAGTAATCACATTTTTATTACTTCCATTTTCCAGTAATTTCATTTTTCTGTTTTTATATATGTGTGTGTGTGTGTATATATATACACACCTATACATATATATCCATCTGTATTTGACAGTTTGTGTCGTCAACAAATTTTCTTAGACCATTTTTTACTACTTGTGCTGAATTCAATATTGAAAACGTGAAATTATATTGGCCTGGAGACTGATCCTTGAGGAGCTCCAGCCATAAATTCTTTTCAGCCCAGTCTGCCCTTTTTAACACATACTACTTGTGTTTCCCCTCACCCGCACAGAGGTTTCTGCACCAGTCTTAATTACTCTTATTTACTCTCTACCAGTCTTACATACTGTCATGTTTGGCCATAGACTCTGCCAGTAGTACAAGACATGAGCTTCTGCTCCAAGTTAACGTATCAGAGATTTTAATGTGATCTCTCACATCACAGTGAATAACAGACCTGCAAGTTTACTGACTTCTCTTCATAATTCCCATCTTCTTGTGGTTGCAGAAATATCTGTCTACGCAGAGACCATGTAATCATTGTTTAATGCTAGGAGAGTGTCTGGAGCTGTGAAGTACAGGAAAACTCCTGGTTGCAAAGGCAAGTGGGGCCTCTAACTGAGAAGGCATATTCCATTGGTCAAATTGCTGTACGTTATGCACAACAACCGTGAGTGAAGTGCTTATATATCCCTAAGGATATGAGCCTTAATCTTCTCATGTGTTAGCTGCCATTCTGCACAGAAAACATTACTTCCAGTGTATCTTTCTTATAGGTTTGAGTCAGGTATAAACAACTTCTGAAATTACAATCATGTGCTGTATAATGCTCAAATTGTAGCATGTGCAGAATCAGAAATATGGTCAAAATTATGTGCAGTTCTGCAAAATATATTTTTAATCACATGCATTGTTTTGTCCTCAAATTTCATACAATAAATGCTAATGAAGTAGTAGAATATCTACTATTGGCAGCTGGAAAAGCTACTGATATCTGGTTTTCTCTCCTTAATTTTCCTCTGTTTTAACATAAGCATTTTTCTAGCATGAATGGATACAGATTTTCCATTAAAAACTGTTTCAGTGGATGAGTAAATGTCTGCCAATGTTACAGCCAGCGCATGAAGAATCCAGCTTCACAGTCTCGCCAGCACAGCAATTAGGACCACATGTGCTAGAGAGGGAAGGGAAGCCTATGCATAGTGATGACAGTCCCATAAGGCCTGATGGCTGCCTTTCCAGTCCCGAATTTCAGGGACTTTTAAAAACATATCTGCCTATTATAAAGTTTCTGGTTTGTGTATTTAAAATCCACAGTACTTCTTTCTATAGTGTTATTCATCTCTTCTTTGACTGTTTGTATTTATGCCTTATTATATCAGAAAAAGAGTCAGTTTTCAAACGACTGAATGCAAGAGCAATTAAAACATACTAATGTTGAGGATGTATACAAGTTGTTTGCATATAGGTAGCTATATGTATACAGGTGTGTATGTACGTATAAAAATATACAAGAAAATTAAGCTTACAAGTGTTTATATCACGAATAACTCATGGGAATGACAGAGCCTTTGGAAGCTTCTACACCTCAATCAATGGCTTTGTTTGGTGAATGTGGGAAATGTGTCACTTGTTTAGCAGCCTGTGTGAAAATCCATCTGGCGTAATGCTCCAATCTCTTCTCAACAACTGTACAAATCATGCTTGAATATCTGGATATTAGTGATGTGTTTTGTGAAAGAGATTGTAAGCCTGGATGGGCATGGAAACCAAACTGTACTGCTGCTATAAAGTTTAATGGTGATTTGCGCAACTAAACTATATTAATGGCAAATCCATATACATAAATCCAATGCATAAATCCAAGTGCAAATGGTAATAAAATGATAGCAGCCATCAAGGGAAAAAAGGATCAACTTTCCAAAGTAGGATTAGAGGCTACTGACATTCAGACAGAGAGCTCTCTTACCTTATGAGCCGAATTGCATATTTTCAAAGAACAGCTCAGCCTTGCTCAGTGACAGCAGACAGAGATGAAAACATGATTACTATGGGATGGCACAGTGCTTGAGATGCCAGGGAACAGGCTGTGTGCGCACTTGAGCCAGGATGCAGACAGGAACCTGGGCTATTGGTGCAGAGACCAGGAGGTCACCCAGTTCCATGCTTCACAGCTTAAAAGGCAATTCCAGTCCTTCCTGCATACACTGGAGGGGCTGTGTGTTAGTCACCCGGTGGGCACACCTGTCTCTGAAGAGTAGCCTGAGATTTGCAAGGGCAACATGACACATCTCTCACGTCAGCCACCAGGCTGTTATGGCCAGGCTGTTACACCAGACATGTCACAGCCCCTTGTTACTAGTTAATTGGGTAAACTCAAAGCACAGACTCACGTCCCAGCACCTGGCTGGCCCTACTGCACAACAGCCCGCATGCTGCCCAGTCCACGACGCTATCCTTCCCCCAGACACTGCTGGAGGTGTAGCCCCTGCCAGGCTCCATTCCCAGTGTGGGTTTTGGATGGGGGCTCCCCGGTTTGGGAGGGGAAGAGAGCTCTGATTTGGGGACAGGAGACAGTTTGGGCTATGTATCTTACGGCTAGAGAATGGTCCTCACTCTTGTTTTTCACTAGCTTTACTGGTCTTATCTTATCCAAGTACACTCCCCGCGAGGCAGCAAGGACCCAGCTGTCAACTGTCTAAATTTTGAGGGAATTCAGTGCTACAGAGTGAAAACTTGTAACATAGTCAAACTGTGGGGTTAAGGATGCTTGCCTCGGGGTGCAGGGTGCACTCTTTATGTAAGTACTGGACCCACCACACTATACTGAGGCATACTGCTGCAAAGAGCTCAATATTTTCAACGATTTTCTTTAGTCAGTTCATTAAGCACTGTGCTTGAAAGTCAAATTTTTGTGTGAAGACTCTTACCTTTTTCACATACTCAAATTAAAAAAATCATTACTTTACCTTTGCATTAATAACATTCACCAGCATACTCTGTCCATTCATTTGGGGCCCAGAGCAGATAAGAAACGCCTGCAGTATGCTGAACGACAGAAGCACAATATTTTGGTTAGGATGGGTACTGCCAGAAAAAGCCCTGACATCTAGCGATTTAAGGTTGGTAGGAACTGTAAATCCCCAAAGGGCTGAAACCAGACTCTTATATTTTTTTTCTGCCATGGCGCAGTGCCAACAGGATGCCGTTGTGTTACAGCATTGCAGTGAAGTGGTTAGGGTCAGAATTGCATTTAGGCACAGTCATTGTTGGATAACTGCCCGTCCAGCCTCATTCATTCACATACGGTACATATGCTTATAATGCATTTCAAGGCCTCTGAAACATGGACTTGAAACCAAGAGAGAGAACAATAAAAATTTAACCAACCAGCATAGCTGGTTCCTTTCCCAGTCTCTGAACTCTATCCAGAAGACACAGCCAGACATGGCTTGAAGAAAGAGCCCATAATCCAGAGAATGCAAGAAGAAGATGGAGAGAAAAGGAGTTTTCAGGACATCAGTTAAGGAAAAAAAAATGGTCTTGCTTACATATGGTACTAAGGAGTCTACAGATGTGCACAGGATGAAACCTTATCCTCAGCTTCAGGCATACATTTCTCAGGAAATCACTAACTTCCAGCATGGCCCCTGATATTGGTCTGGTAGATACAGGAGCCTTGACCTTGTACTTCCTTTTCACATAATGTTCTCCTGATATTTTAAGAAAACGGATTTATAATATTTTTGTAAATGGATCCTGTAAATGGATTTTGTAAATGGAAATCAGGACGTATGTGGCTGCAAAATTAAGATTCTTGTAAGATGCAATTTAAAAACTCTCCTTCAGGGCACAGCTATGCTATGGGGTACAGTGCAGTGCTGTGTAGAGAGGCAGACAGAGCTGTGGCTGTTCTGCCTGGAGAAGAGAAGGCTCAGGGTGGGTTTTATGAATGTCATGGTGGGGGGCAGTAAAGAAGATGAAGTCAGGATCTCCTCTGAGATTTCCAGAAACAGGACAAGAAGCTTTGGCAACTAATTGAAATACAGGAAATTCCATTTAAGTGTAGAAAAAGGTAGGGGGTTTTAATGTGAATGTGGCTGAGCACTGGAACAGGTTGCCCAGAGAGGTTGTGGAGTCTCCATCCTTGGAGATATTAAAAACTCAATTGGATACAACCCTGTGCAAGATGCTGGAGCTGACCCTGGCTTGAACTAGATGGTCTCCAGAGGTGTCTTCCAGCCTTGACCTGTGGTTCTGCAGTCTGTAAACAGCAGTGATTTGGCAGCTCTAGGACAAAGAAGACAGGCTGTATTGGTGGGATGCTGTGCTCAGCCTGGTCAGTGAGATTAGTTTTTGTTCAGTGCCACCTAACATAGTTTTACAACTTCTGACACCCAAGCTGGTGCCTCTGCATGCTGCAACATTAGGGTATTTAGATTTGTCACCTCTTCCTGTTAAGAGCTTCATTGCTCCATGCCAGTGTCCTACATATGGCCTTGTATTCCTGGAAAATGCCTTCAGTTTGAGTTTTCTTCCTCTAGTTTTAACTGCTGTCAAGTTTTGTATGGCATTCTGAAGGTCTGGAGGTCCTATGTGAGAGATCAAGAAACTGGACGCTTGGGAACATTATGCCCAAATGTAGTATTATTATCTGATCATGATACAATTAGTAAAATAATTTTTGTTGACAAGTCTACAAAGCACACGATTGACGCTCTTTCTCCATTACAGAAACCTCACTATTTGCTGCTGAAATGTCAGCCAAATAATATGAAGTGATATCTTCCGATTAGAGCTAGATTTTTAAAATAACCACTCTTTCTATTAATCAGTTTTATGTGTACTTCAGCAAATACCAACAGAAACATTCTTCTTAACATGGGAAAATTTATAAAATAGAAATAGTTTTAATACAGAAAACTTTTTTTTTTTTTTCGCTTGACAACTCTGTGGTATACTTTGGATCTAGTTACACCATGTCAAGAATATGGGGTGAAACCCTACCCCTATTGAAATCACAAATAGGCAAGGGTTTCATGCATGAACTGTAATTGGCAAGACTTAAATGTCATAAATATTCATTTTGTTTGGAATTAATGATGGAATAAGGATATGTGAAATGCTGTTTTTGAGACACATTTTGAGAATTTTGAGAACTATTTTAAGAGATACACTCATTTTACCTACTTGGTAAAATTTTTGGCCTTGATTCTTGTCTCACAGTAACATTGAACAGGATGGGGCTTGCTAGGTCATCGAGTTTGGTCTTCTTATATAACTTTATAATAATACTCTGTATTCATTTATCCAGGGGCGTCCTAAGTGCTTCTTGTTTTTATTAGTCTAAAGAAAAACCTGTTCAGTTACCCAGTTACTGGTGGCATTTTAAGTGCATTGTGTCACTTCTGCACTAGTACATTGGTAGAACCGAAACAGCAAACTGGCTGGAATACCACAATCTAGCACAAAATTAATAGGGAAGAGCTACCCTTTATAAATCAGAGCGGTTGTCCAGAGAGGCTGGATGCAGCTGTGCATAAACAGGAAAACTCTGCAGCTGCTCTCCTGTCCAGTGATCTAGTCTGTGAGCGCACTGGTTGACATTAATGGATGAGAGTTCCTCTTAGTGCTTAGCATAAATCTGTGGCTAGCCCTCAATACCACGTTTAAGTACCTTACTGGGTTTGGGCCATCATTGGGGTATTAATGAATATTTTTTCTGTGACTCATAAATAAAGTTTCTTACAAAGGAATACTTTTAAACAGCATCAAGGTATTTCTTGAGTGGGAAATATTGTTGCTTACAAGTTGATACCCACCAAGTATCTGCCTAGTAAGTTTTAACATCTCATGGTGTGTACCATATTCTGTTAAAGCATATTCACCTATTAAGTTGTGTGTATCTGTCTTTTGATGATGTATCAATAGAATGTTCTTGTCATAATTTGAAATGAAGAGGCTGCAATAAACACTGATCTTAGTCCTAGCTGGCAGATTTTGTTGAGACAAATTACTAGGAGGCTGTATACATTTTCATAACTTTATGTTACTAAAGAAATCACAAGCAATGACACCATAAGGGAAAAAAATAATTCAGCTGTCTGGTAGATTTAATTTTTTATGAACCCCTGGAACAAGTTGTGCCTGGAATAGACCCTTGATCAGCATGGCATCACTGGAGTCTTGAGGCATCTTTCTTTGCCTGCAATGTATTTTTTATGGGTAAGTACTGTGAAAATCATCTTTACAGCTCTCATCAATCTTAAAGCACTCTGGAGACACATTTTAATCCCTATATACAGATCGTGCAAATATATCACAGAGAACTGAAAGGACCTCCTGAAAACTACCCAGTAGGTCAGCAGCAAAACTGGCATTGGATTCCTCCTTGAATATATCCTACTTATCCAGACATAACATTTCCCAAAATGTTATCACTTCTTTGAAATCATTGCCAAGCATTTCCTTTGCTTACCTTCTTGCTCTGATCCTCGTGGGCTAGGTACAAAGTTGTTCTTTCAGGCATAGGCAGCCAGAAGTGATGCAAACAGACAGATTCCTAAGCATTTCACCAATTTTGTGACTGTCTGGATTTCTGTGTTTAGGAGAAAGAGAAAAGCAACTACAGAAATTGTGCATGCACTACTCTATGCACTAGTTAATGAATTAAGGTCAATTAGTTATCACTGGCTGGAGTTTAGCGTCTCATTCCTTAGATAACTGTAAAATTACTTCAGACTGTAGAAACTGCTTTTTTTTTTTTATTTTTTGGCTTGTACTGTGTGTGTGCATCTAGCCAGCTATATATGTGCAGTTCAGCTTCAAAAACTAGAGAAAGAAGACCACCACCACAAACTTCAGTGATGTGATTTTGATAGCCTCAGCCTGACTAACAAACTGCTGTCAAAGTGACATCCCAGTAGTAGGCAAAGGTGGAAAGGAATCACCCAGCTATACTACTTGTAAATATATGTGGCTATCATAGCCCAAAGGGATTCAAGACTGCTTAGACACAGGCATGTTGTGTTTTCTAGGCCAGAATGCAGTTTGTCAAGAGTTTGGATAGAAAAAAGAAAAAGTCTAACCATCTACAATCATTTTACAGACTTCTATTCTCTTGGTTATGCCTTCACGGCAAAAGTAGCCTTGCTCTAGTGCTCCTCCTCAGCCTTGCTTTTGCTGCACAAGCAAATATCTCAGTCAAATGATCCCTCAGATCAGGCTAAATGGCCAAGCTGAGTGCTGCTGTTTTGGTAAGACTGGTAATACTTCCCCATTTTTGTGTGGATACATTAAATTAAGCAAATGCTACATCTCCAGCCTTTTCCCAGGATTTCCAGAACAAAGCAACTCCTCCCACCATCCACTGGGAAAGCAGCAGAGTGGTTCTGCATATCAATACAGGAAACGTCCCTAGGAATCCTATTGGTGCACCTGTGTGATAACAGTGCTGGTGAGGACATATAATGACAAATAGTGCTAGTTAATTGAGAGGGAAAACTGTAAAAGCTTTTCTAATTCTATTTATGTCTTTAAAAAAAAAAAAAAGGCAAAGAAAGGGAAGTTATGTACCGTCAGGCATGTGCGTGTGAAAAATGTGATAACTGCTTTATTTTGCTTAAATGCTATTGGCCAGATTCTCACTTGTTGTAATTTAATGAGGCTATGATCATTCATTTTAAAGCAGCTTCAGTAGATGTGGATGTGGTTTTAATACTGGACACGGTAGAAACAGCAAGAAAACCAACAATATGCATGTAGCTGTTGCAGCATAGGGACAAGATTTTGAGTAGCAGAGGTCCATATTTAGATTCTGATTTTGATAACAAGGTTAAGTGGCCCAATTCTTAAAAATCCTGGCTACACAGCAAGTCTTCCTGGTGTCAGTGCCACATATGGTCTTAATACATTTCATCTCAAGGTGATTCCTCACCAATTGCTTTCACAGTTTCTTCAATAAATGTATCTGCTGGGTCCTCTGCACTTGATGATTGCTTTCCTATTTAAACATGCATCAAAATTCTTGTAAGGCTCTTTCAACCCTTGCTGAGGTATGTCTTCTGTATTTGTGCAGAAGTTGTGGTCTGCCTTGGCCACATATCATATATCATAATGCTTCTAAGGGACAGGGGAAGTCAGTACTTGATTCTATCAACCAGGGACTCATATAGCTCATAAACATTTTCCACCCCCTAGGGAGAATATTATGCTTTGTTGTGTGACTCAGCTCATTATCTTCTGTTCAGCTGGTGTCAGAATCTGACCCTTCTTCTTGAAACACTACGTTTCCAGTTTTTAAGTTTACTTATTTTCACATTTCATGAGTAAA
The DNA here is from genome assembly GCF_963924245.1 of Chroicocephalus ridibundus. Lineage (NCBI taxonomy): Eukaryota > Metazoa > Chordata > Aves > Charadriiformes > Laridae > Chroicocephalus > Chroicocephalus ridibundus. The sequence continues at coordinate 94,689,514 of NC_086286.1, forward strand.
TGTTGGATAACAACATTTCTTGTGGCAACTCAGATGAACCAGAAGTGTTCCACAGGAAAATGGCAGACATGCTAGCAGATGGAAATGATGCCACAACTTGGACTATGGCTCTGAATCAGCAGGAGGACTGTATTAAACAGTTCTCAAACTATGGCAAGGAAATAAAAGAGGAAAATATTCTTCTAGCAAGACTGGAACTTACATACTTGGTGAATAGCATAGTGCAAATTAACCGAAGAATGCGTTCATCTGAGTAAATGACGAAATAGAGACTAACACAAATAACAGTACTTCAAGTACCAGTACCAAAGTACAGAGATTCCTGGAAAAGTTTACATGCTTTTCCATATTCCAGTCACACATACCTTCAGTAACTGTGTTGTCTAAAGAGTCATTCCAGGAAGACTGAGAGAAGTGACATGCTGTAACACCATGGAGAAGCAAAAAGAAGCATGCACAAAAACACCTATTCTGCATAATCTGATTCCAAACAGGTTTGTTAAATCATTTGCTAATTTAGCATAAGAAAGATCAGTGGAAAGTGCTTTGTTGACTTTGTTTGTGGAGGAATGACTTCAAATTCAAGAAAGAAACAAAAACTTCTAAATTAATAATCAGATACACTCTCACTAGAAGTCAGACTTGAAAGCCTTCAGAAAATCTGCTTTGCAAATAATGGAGCAGTAATGAGGTGACTTCAACAAAGCTATTTACAGTCACCCATGAAATGCTTCTGTGATGACACAGAAAAAGTTGTCTGATGTTATGAGAAACACTGTTTGTAAATCTTGAGTTGCCACTGATGACAGCTGATACACAATAAGTATCAGAACAATGACTACTGATGATGTAATACTATCTACTGCCGCTGATGTACAGAAATGACTACAAAGCTCCACGCGAAATAAGTTAAAGATCTTGCATGGCATTCTGGATAATCACAATTCATCATTGAGACATGAATTGCCAAAGAAAAACAGGAAAATGTTATACCTCTTCTCCTTTAGGAAATCTGTCTCTGAAGACTATCAGAGAGCCCAGCACTTAGTCTTTGTTCCACAAATCCAGCTACAATCCAGTTGGTCTTTGTTCCAGGACCAAATACATTATAGCATTTTACTTACTGGGTGCTTCTAAAGCACAAAGATGAAATGAAGAGGGTTTGATTTACTGTGATCTCTTATGTTTCCTGGACCATGTGCCAACAAATATTTTTTTCTGTTAATGAAATTATTGCCAGATAGTGGTCTTAGGTCTGTACCACACACGCAGAGAATTAACTGCTGGAGGACCTTGTCTTCCCATTGCAATTGGGCTGATCTTGTTGGCACACTGTTGTATGCCCTTCACCAGGAGAAAAACTGTTTTGTTCTTGAGATTGAGCATAAAGACAAATGTGCACAAAATACAACCTCTACAGCACATAAAATTGCTAATTTATGCACCTATGGATTGCTTTATCATAGCCATCATATCTGCAACCTGTCCTAGAAAGATCCTCAGTCTTGATTTAGGGGTGTTCATGATAGCAAATCCTTCCTACCACTAAGAAAATTGTTTCAGTTGTCAGTAACCGTCCCCTGTCAAAATAGCATGCTACTCTTGCCTGAGTTGTTCTGTCTTTGTATTTTAGCTTTCATCTTCTGTTATGCTTTTCTGCCATATTTTTATGCTGGTTTTCTGTTTAATGTTTTCGCAACAGAATAAAACATTTTCTTCATCAACATTTTTAAAGAATCTTCTTAAAGAAACTTGACTTACTGCTTGTTGCTGGAAACTGATTTCCTATACCAGTGTTATAGGAAATCTCTAAATGATTACTGTGTTCTGGATTAGGACAGAGGCTTTTTAAACAGAGAGAAGGAAAATTTCATGTGTCATAACAAAATTAACTGCATTTTCTACTGAATATGAGTACCATGGGCCAGCTGAGTTATGGAGTGAGAACTTTACCTATATAGTAAAAGAAAGGAATTTTTAGGATAACAAATTTCCATGGAGACATCCAAAGGGAGTGTTCTCATATACACACAGTTAAAACTCAGTAGTATCCTATCGTGAAGTGATACTTCATAGATTTTGTTATGTTATGGGAGACAGTGAGTGTTGAAAGCCTTACCAAATCAAACTAAAAAATATCCACTGCTCTCACCTCATCTACCAGGCCAGTCATCTCAGTATAGAAGGCATCAGGTTGGTGAAACGTGATTTCCCCTTCATAAATCTACGCTGACTATTCCCAATTGCCTTCTTGTACATGTGTTTAGAAATGGTTTCAAGGAGGTTTTGCTCCATGGGCCTCACTGGAATTTGAAGTAAGGGTTGTGGTTCCCCAGATCCTCTTTCTTTTCCTACTTGAAGGCAGGGGTGACATTTGCTTTCTACCAGTCCTTGGGAATTTTCCCCGATTGCCATGACCTTTCAAAGATAATCAAGTGGCCTCACAGTGGCATCAGCTATCTCCCTCAGTACTTGTGATTGCATACCACCAGGCACCACGGATGTATGTATTTCCAGTTTAAGTGTTTCCTAATACGATTCTGCTTCACGAAAGATAAATCTCCATTGCTCCAGACTTTTCTTCTGGTCTTAGGGGCCTGGGATTGCTGAAGGCCTATCCTACCAGTAAAGACTGAAGCCAAGAAGGCATTTACTACCTTGGACTTTTCCAGATCCCTTGTCAGATGTTCCCCTGCCCCATTCAAATTTCCCTTGTCTTCCTTTTGTGGCTGATGTACTTGAAGAAGCTCTTCTTGTTGCCCTTCACATCCCTCGCCATACTGAACTCCAGGTGGACTTTGGCTTTTCTAGCTCTCTCCCTGCACACTTGAACAGTGTCTCCATATTTCTTCCTGCTCCTGCTTCCACCTCTTTCTGTTTATGTTTATCAGGAACATCTTGCTCAGCCATGTAGGCCACCTGCACCTTTGCTTAACTTCTGGTACCTGGGGATGGAAGTTTCTTGAGCTTGAAGAAGGTAATCCTTGAATATCAACCAGCTCTCCAGGACCCCTCTTCTCTCCAGGACTAATTCTCATAGAATTCTTCCAAGCAGGTACCTGAACAGGTCAAAGTGTCCTCTCCTGAAGTTCAGGACTGTGACCCTCTTTTCTGTCCTGTTCCCTCCTCTCAATATGCTGAACTCCACCATCTCATGCTCACACCAGTCCTACAGCTGGACAAGCCTTGTTGGCCTCTCCAAAACGTTCCTGATCCAAGCTCCTGGCATGCAGCGAACCTCGCTAGGCAGCAGGTCAGGTGGGCAGACAGGGACTTCTGTCCCACAGCAGGGAGTCTCCCACCACTGCCTTCCAGTGCTGCCACAGGGCTCATGTGTCACCGGCTCAGAGTCTTCATGGACACAGGTCCCAGAACCTCCTCTGCTGCCAGGGCACTGACCCCCTTCTGGAGGCTGCATGCTGTAGTTGCACAGATGTGTTCTGTTGCATTATAAACTTCAGTAAAACCTTACAAAGGCAATAAAAGATGTAATAATCATTAACAATTGCGTTGTATACTGAGGTAACTATAAAAAGTTATTTTAAAAATTGAGTGAAAAATTGAGCCAGAGGCTTACCATTAACATTGCTTCTCATCATTTATAGGGGTTATGATCTTGGGGTGATGAATCCTTGCTACAGTGCATTACCTCAACAACACAGTCCAATTATCGCTGATGGTTAATAAAAACCCAGAAGTTTATAAGAAACTACCACTAAGTATGTGGTACGTAACTTCTCATTGAAAGCCACATCCAAATGAACAAACCAAACTATGTGCTGTACTCTTTAGTTTTAGAACATTTTGTTTTCTTTGTAAGTGTAACACAGCAGGTACTGAAGACAGTTTGAATGTTTTCAACTGCTCCATTTTCTTTGCCTGAAATGTGGTCACTTTAGCAACATGATACTATGAAAATCTCCAGTTTCAGAAGAACTGTCTGCATACTAAATTTAAAGGGCCAAAACGCAATGTTTTATTCTTAGATTATATTTATCATAGCCCATAGAAAACAGAGTGGAAGAAACCTCACAGAGTCACCAAGTCCTCCTCCACAAGAATATCCAAACTGTTGGCTATATACAAACCATTCTTGGCAGATGATTGTCTAATGCTGGTCTTCAAAATATTCAGTGATAGAGAATCTACAATGTCCTCAGACAGCTTGTTCCAGTCCTTGGTCTGATCACTGACAGGGTTTCGTCACTTGGGCCGGAGCTTCAGTGCCTACAATCTCAGCCTGCTAAAGACAGAACAGTTTGTTCTATTTGTTACCTTTTACATACTTAAAGAATGTTATCACCCCCTCCAGCCACCCCTTCTCCAGCCTAAACATTCCAAATTCCTTTGGCATATTTTTTCCATAGATCTTTCTTTCTAGACCTCTGATCATTCTTTGTACTTTTTCCAAATAGTCTATACATCCTTTGAATAAAGACCTTGAAAACATAGCATTGGGCTTCTGCTGTTGTCTTATCCTATTGAGCAGACATACGTTATAGATGAAATTTCTATTTATACATCTCAGAATGATATTTGCCTCATTCCCCAGCCACACGACATTGTTGTTTCATGCAGTTTGTGATGTAATATAACCTCCTGAGCTTTTCCTGAAGAATTGCTACCCAACCAGTTGAACATATTATTTACACAGACTGTTCTATATACCCGAGTATGTTTACGTCCTATTTTTTGGACTATGTTTCTAGCTCGTGAGTCTCTATCCAAACCTGTACTCTGGCTCTAAGACAAATAGAAGCCCTACTTCCATTACACTTTAGTTTTGCACTATATACTATAGTTTTCTAAGACCATATTTCTTAAAATTGCTTATGAGAATGTTATGTGAGAAACTGTCAAAATTCTGACTAAAGTCAAGAGATATCTGGCACCTATTGACTATATTCTGTCCACAAGGCCTCCTGCTCTGTCATAACTAGAAGTGAAGCTACTTTGGAGAGGTTTATTCTCAACAAATCCATGTTGGCTCTTACTTACCTCCCTGTTATCTTCCAAGTGCTTACAAATACTTTAGCTGATTATTGTTCCAGTACTTTTCCAGGAACTGAAGTTGATTCCTCTGCAAGTCCCTGACTCTTTCTTTTTCCTACTTCTAAAGATAGGCTCTGTACTTGACATTTTCCAGTCTCTCAGAACTTCACCATTCCCTTGTGTGTTCTCAAAGACAATCGCTAGTAGCTTGGAAATTATTTCAGTAATTTTTGTAAGTGTCCTCAGGTGAATTGCAGCAAGGCCAGCTGATGCGACAACATTCTAGTTGGATGAGTATTCATCATATATTTTTTCCTATTTTGTCTTCAACACCTCTCTTTTTATTAGGGGTATTAATTGTGATTGATAAACTTCTGCCCACAGTTAATCTTTGCATGAGAAAGCAGTGACGTTGTGAACTCACATTTTCTTACTGTCACCATTCATAGGATTTTTACACTGTTTATCTCCCTTTCAAATGTTTCAGAGGAGATAAAAAAACTTAATCCTTTTACATATAAATAGATTGAGACATAACTCAGATGTCATTCACACCAGAATAGATGAAGAGTCATGCTCCCCAGGTCATTGTTGTTAATGTGAGGGAAAACAGAAAGAAAGAGTTGCCAGAGAAAGGAAACTAATTTGAACAACAATTTTTTAGAGCTCTGAATGTGTGGATTTAGTACAATTAGGTTTCAAAGTATTATTACTACTGTATGCAGTTTGTGTCAATTAGCAGCTTTTCCAGTGATAAGTGTTATAACAAGTCTGCAAAAAGTGTTAGATAAAAGGAAAAGATAACGAGCAAGCTTACAATGTGGTCTTATGGGCTTCATGAAGAAGTGCTTGCTATTTTTATATTTTTTGAGGGAAAAAAAAGTTAGTTAAAAATAAAATTTCCAAAAGACAGAGGAATAATACAGGTTAAGCCAACTTTTTCAGGATCCATAAATCCTTGCATAAATCCTTCTGATGGGAAAATCTTTAAATATTCATCTTCAAGGAAAAGAAAGAATGTTGATTCTGGCACCAACTGTTAACCATCTACCTATCATTTTTCATGAGTTACCAAAGACAAAGCCAGTTAGGCACATGTGTGAAAAATTCCTCCTTGTGGAAATGTATAAAAATCTATCAGGTTTGTTCAGAGACTTTTAGCTTCACCAACCTATTACTTCGCTAACAGAAAAGTCTGTCAAGACTAGTACCTTGACTAGTCCTTTGATCTAGTGATTTCAATTCACAGATGCAGCACTGACATCTTAGCTAGGTGAAAAAGGGAAGGCATCTTTTGCAAACCGTTTACTATTGTAATGCTGAAGTCTGCTTTTGGGATTCGATTCAGCCAAAGTTTATCTGTGTGAGAATAGCCCCAGCCATTAGATTGTATCAGGCATTAGTCAGCCTTGGAGACACACTGGAGGGTTTTCTGACCTGTCCCAGCTGGAAAAGACTGTATCAAATGATGGGATGGCAGAAGATCCATGCCAGGCAGTAACAACCGGACGTTACAACCACCATCCTCTTTATTTTCACTGTGCAGGACAAGCCCATTCCTTGCTCATCCAGCTGTTTATTCCTTTGGTGTCAGACAGACATTGGAAGCTGACCCTGCTCTGCAGTCCTGAGTATAGCCTAGAAGTACTCCTCTGGGAAGTAGGAGCTCTGGGGCTGAATCCCTTGAGACTCAGAGAGAAATTAGGTCTGTGGCTGAGAGGCTGTTTGACAAAGTTAGCATTCACGCCTTCAGAAGAGGATGCCCACATCCAGGGAGGAGTGTGTCCAGCTACTGTCTTTGCTTAGTATGTACAGTTGGACACCTTTAACACCTGCTTTACCAGGGAGAGAAATACAGACCTGCTCTTCAGTTTGAATCTCATGAATAGCCAGCTTTGTGAGTCTTGACCGGAGAGATGATCTTCAGTCACCTGCTGTCTTGGACAGTTCAGACCAGTGACTTGAATTGCCAGTAAAAATAGGGCCAGCTAGGATTTCTGCCAGTAAAACTATTTCTTTTGTCAGATCATGTTCAGGAGCTCTGAATTTCCAGGATTCACATTTCACAAGCATTTGTGCCATATGAAAGGGCTGGGAATTCCTGGGCTTCCAGCATGTATCTTCTGGTCCTAAGGCCAGGGCTCTCAAGGCTTCCAGGTGCCTTGTTCCATGGAGAGGAACTGGCTATGGCAAAGAAAGTTATTTCCAGGGAAATATTTTTAAAATTAAGTTTTCTTTCTGCTTTATAGAGAAGACCTTTAAAAACAGTAAAAGGGTTTCCCGAGAGAAGGAAATTCTTTTGAAGTTTTGATCAACGCTGACTGGAAGTGAACTGAGAGAGCAGTTAGTGGATGATGGGTATGGGAGGAGTGTCAGATTGTCTGGCACTCCATGTTCTGATAGTCAGAGATTTATAATGTTGCAAATTTAAACCATATATGTGAATTTTTCTGGGACAGGTGTCTTCCTTTGGCTGAATAGTTTTAGAAAATATCAGACAAAATAGTTCAGCTGTTGCTGAAAAACAGATAGAGAAAAATGCTGATTTACATCGATAAAACAAAAATAAAGGGAAAAACCTCTACCCACCAATCTTTCCACAAGACCTTCAAATTTGCCAGGATGCTTGTCTTTCCATCAGAAAACTCTCATTTTAATTCCCCCAGGGAAGAGAATGAAGAAAAATATTGGATGTTTCTGCATGCTGGTTATACATCATCCATCTTTGCACCCATCCATCCTGTGTATGGAATGAGGCAAGATAGTTAAGGTGGAAGGGGATCAAAATAAAATAACAATTTGGAGTGGACAAACGAAGACTCTGCCATTGGGCAGGACCAGTAAAAGACAAATTTAAGATGTTCGTTAGAAGTTGAATGTCTACCAGCTTTAAAATTTTGTATGCTGTATGGCGCATAATGTATATATGTATCCTTTAAGTATGTCACGATTGTAAGAATCACATCATTATCTGCAGGCAATGAAACAATCTATTCCCAACGCTACTCACTGGACACTAGAAAAGTCTGCAAAGGGCCCAGGTGTTTTCTAGCCCCTGAAGGACCACGCTGGGGTCTGTGCTCCCTTTCTGCTGTGTGTTGAGAGGCTCTATTACAACCAGGTAGCTTCACACACCTAAGCCAGGTCCACCCCTGCTTCAGGCCAAAAGCAGTTCCTGCAATGCAGGGCAGGACGAGGGAGACACAGGCACAGGTGGGGGTGGTTGTTTATCGAGTTATCAGGGTCTGGCATGACTGCCATTAAGCCAGAGCTAAGAAGCTCAGTCCTGCAGAGCTGTAGGTCTCTGCACTGAGGTCCCCATAATTTTTGAGCATGGCAGTGCGTTAAATGAGGTACTGGTTCCACACCTTTAAGAAGTGTTTTGCCCACGTTAAGTTTTCCTGCAACATGGAATATTCAGGAGCCCAACACTGGCAGCCAGGAGCTCCAGGGCTCAGCTCTGGGCTGTCAGAATTTGTTTGCTCGGGATATGGATGCAGGAAGCTCAATGCAGAAGCTTCTGCCAGAATCAGCCTTAATCTGGCCTGGCTAGCATGTTCCACTACCATTATCCAGGATAACTCAATCTCAAAACATATTGGATGACAGAGAATTGACTATAGAGACATGAAATTAATTTCTTGCTCCATGCTGCTTCTTGAAGGAGAGAAGTAGAGCAGCAGTAATTTAATTTATGATCTTATGATCTGGCACTGGAAAGTACTTCTTGTGTCATGGATTCAAGTGCCCTGCTACTTCAGAAACCACTTCATCTAACCCTGTTCATAAATTTATCTTAAAATCGGTTAGATTTCTAGTCCATACTACAGCCCCAGGAAAGTAATTACAGAATAGCATTGCTTTGATTATTTGAATTATTATGGTTTCCAGACCAAGTTCCTGGCTGGTTTATGCATAATAGCTCTTGTGCCAACATTGTTCTTTAACTTAGATATCCCTTCCCTTTCTGCATTATCTAATCTCTTGATGTATTCATAGTCAGTAATTAAAAGCACAAAACAAAAAACTCTTATCTACAGTTGTATTTCTCCAAAGATATTTTATACAGATATCTATCGAAAGAAAAGCCAAGATAAGCTGATATTTTGGCATCAGGTTAAGAAAATATTCTCATTGTCAAACCCGGACAAATAAGTGAAATATGTGGGCTGGCAAATACCTGTTATCTCCCTACCCATACATATTACCCATCCTATGTATTGTTTCCCTGATCCAAAGAGCAATATTTCAGTGCTCCTGAACACCGGAAAGAGGAGAGGATCCTGCAGAAGGCCCTGGAGCTCTTTTCTTCATGGGAAGCAGAGGTGCGCTCAGGGCAGAGTCAGGGTCCATCAGCACATCAAAATGGGGCAGCTGAGGCATTCTAGGCCTGTATAAAATGAATATACCTGTAAGAAAAAGCAAAATCTTGTCAAGTGGAGGCTATCACATTGTACTGTGTTTTATTTTTTCCTTCTTTTTTCTTTTCATGTGTGTGTGGAGTGAAGATTGTAGATACCTGGACTAGACAGGCTCAACTGAGCCAACCGGGAAATTCACCATTGGATTGTTTCCATTTATTCCATTGCATTTTGTATCAGACCCCAAAATTACCTGACAGGCCAGAGTGACGCAGGTTCTTGGCTCATTAGATAGAGGAAATGCCTTTTTTTTTTTTGGAAGTATTGGCCAGCTGTATTCAAGGGAGAAATCCTTCCACCTACTTCCCCAAAACCATGGTGTTCACATTCTTGAAATGTTTTCTTTAACAATTAGAATCTCTTCTGGAATCTGCAGTGAGGCAAGTGGGTCTTTGGGGGGTTATGTTTTCCTCAAATCTTGACCCAGTATGTTAGTCACTAAAGAAGTTGTTACTTTTAAGTTGTTGGCATGTAGGTTAGAAGGTCACATTATGTGCACCATTTGGGGTTAAAACAAACAAGCCAAGTAAACCTTCAAGCAGGGCAAGGAACCCTGGCATAAAAGCCACCTGCTGGTCAAGCTATTCTATCCTTTTGAAAAATCTTTGCAAGTTTGCAAGTTTGGCAAGAGTTTAAATCAAAGCCAGGGAAGAAAGAAGCCTCCATTTCAAAACTGCTATAATATGATCCTTTAGCCATCTGATTTATGTTAAAATACAGATTCTGAGAGTGCCCAATTTGATTCAAAGACCAAAGATCAGAAAGGGCAAATCTTAATGAGTTTTCTCAAAGAGTGTCTAATCTATTCTTGCACAACTGAAATATAGCTTGACTCCTTTACTGTATGATGCTATTTACATTAACTTATTGCATGTGCTGGAAAAAAGTGTTGATACAGGGATTTTGTTTCCTTTTGTTCATACAAGAAAGTTTGGTTCTATAAGAAGTTTGTAATCTTGACGTACATGCAAGCAGAATAAATGGGCTGCTTGCAGCAAGATCTGTAAATGGTCTCCAGTTCCTACTTTTGTTTAAACTGGCACCATCAGAAGTACATTACATTCTGCTTTACAAGCTAAATTTTATTTATTGCTTTTAGAAATATGGCCTTACTATATAAAAATATATTAACTATCTTAGCTCATATTGTGTACAGAAGCTTGAGTAGTCTTTGCCACCGACACAGTGTGTCAGAAATTAGAAACAGATGGTAATTACCAGGAACAAAGATGAGGTTTCAGAGGAGAATGGATGCAGTGCATTCCAGAGCACACAGAGTATTTTTTTCCATGAAGATTAATGGCTATTACAAAGGCATTGTGTTCAGTGAAGTCACATATCACTGACTTACCTAGAAAGTGAAGCAATCCATTTTTACAGGCTGACATAATTTAGAAGTTTGTGAAGGGGTCAGTGTGACTGATAGAAACCTCAGATTATACTAGATACTTTTCTTCCACGTTTTGTTTTGCAATGTTGCGGCTCTTGCCTTTATCTGTTTCCCTGTTTTTCTCTGCCTCCATTAATCATTCGGGTATATATATTTTTTATCTATTGTGCTTGACACAATTGAAAATATATTAACTTATCACAGTATGAGAAACCATAAATTCCATATTTGCAAATAAGATCTCTGTTAATCACAAGGAAGAATCTTCAGCTGTGTGATTTCAACCATTTACAAATGACCAGCATTTAAATCTTGTTTGACATTTTGATCTGTGCAGTGTCTTTAAAAACACACAATATCCATTTATCTTATTTATCTGTACAGTCTTGCAGTGTTGTATAATTACAGTATATAGGAAAAAGACTCATTCTACAGGTGGTGGCAACATAGTTTAATAACTAATTTTCAGAAACCCTGCTTCTGTTGAATTGTTATTGCTCTATTCATCCTATTATATGCAAAAAGATAATTTGCCACTAAAATGTTCTATGAAGCAATTGGATTTTATGACAGGACATCATAGCAAGTGTTATGTGTGCTAAGAACTGAGATATTCAATTAAAAGATTTGAAGCAAGCAATTATGAGCTTCAGATTTTGAATTATTTCAAACCTCTCATAATTGGGTAAAGGACGTTCTCTAGTGCCTAAACTTAATATAACAAATTTCATAGAGGGTTATCGTTCTGAAGGACTCTGCACTAGAATTCTGCATGTGGAAGTGGAAAGAATAACACGCAATTTTAACCACGTTGCTGCTGTATTCTGATTCAATGACCTAATAATATTGGCTTAAAAGGTCTTTCAAACAGTTAACACTGAGGCACTCACATGTATTTCACTGGCTTGTGTGGCAGATCTCCAGGGGTCAATTACCTAAGAAGTATCTCCACAAACCATTTGTTTTATTTCTGTGGGAGTACACAGTAAAAACAGGAAACCTAAATGAATGAACAGTTCCTTCTCCAGAGACAGATATAGTGCCATCATTCCTGGCATTGGGCAAGCTGACAGCTACACTGGTAAACATCTGAAAAACCATGCCAGCTTCTGCTCCATCGGTAACCCAGGGAAATGCTTTCCAAATAGAAGGAGACACCAATGCCAACAGGAAACCGTCTATCCCATTCATAGTTGTGAGGAGATACAAGGAATTCCAGAGCCAAAAAAAGGAATCCATAATAAAAATGTTGAACCAGTCTATTGATAACTATATTTCTTGAAAATCTCCCTTTGGACTGAAAATCAGCTGGCAGAGGCCACTCTTGATTCTCACCTGTTCCTGCTCCCCTGGATAGCTCTGGAGTGGCGAGATCCTGTCTCCTGCACCCCAGCAGGGGCTTATGTGCAAAGTCTGCCCTGTTGATCTGCTGGCCACTGCCTCCCCCCGGCACCCTGTTGCCGAAACCCCCTCTGTCTTGTGATGGGGAGGTGGGAGAATTTCCCTCAGCAGAAGGATTCCACACCAGTAAATGTTGAGATTAGAGGAGTTAAATGCCTTAAGGTGCACCAACCAAGTACAATTCTGTTGATAAGGTGTTTTGCCAGGAAAGGTGATTAAATTACTTGTACTTCTTTCAAACACTTTAAAAGTCATAGTATCTTTAAAAGGACTTGATTCAAAATTACTACTCATAGTTGTTCAGAGAAAAAAAAGGTGAAAAAAGAAATGTCCTTCAAGGAGAAGTGTTCTTGTCTACACACTAGTCCTGTGTGTATGCAAAATACGAGATGTGTTTGTGCAGGCACACCTACAGCTACATTATTTAGAGAGAGAAAAAGTTGCTGCAGCAAGGAACAAAATTGGTTCTTGACAGTTAAGTTATAAAATATCTCCAAAATTTTCATAATTTTTATTTAAATCCATAATCAATTACCAAAATACAATTTTCATCTCCTAATTAAAGGAACTAGGACGTGTTTGTGTTTTGCAGCTATAGTTGTCTGCTTTATAGATTTTGGAGGCTCAGTAGCTTATGCCCAAATCTGCTATGTAGGGGTGAAAAATGTGCTTTAAGACCCGGCACTCATTACAAGTACGTAACATATACTTGTACAGTATAGTTATTGTATTAGTCACAAAGCTAAACATGTATATAAATGTTTTCAGTCATGGATTGCATATTTACAAATGCCAAAGATTACATCATGCTTCCCCATCTTATTGCTTACTCTCTGTTGTATTTTTCATTCATATCCACCATATGTTCAATAACAGTCCTTTATAAAATGATGATTTTTTTCATTTAAATATTAGATATTCTCTTCAGCAGGTGCCATCTTGTGGTGCCTTTTTCAAGCAGAAAGGAACTTCCACAGAACCATCTCACATTTTACAGTGTTCAGCAAAAGCATTTTCAAAAATACAGAATTCACAGTCACTTCTGCTCAGTTCATTCAGGAGCTTTACACGCGCAGATGCTTACAGAAGTTTCTAACCCAAAGGGTGTGTTTTTAAAAAATAAAATAAAGTATTTTCTATGTGTATCTTTGTAGATTTCAGATGTCTGCAAGACTTGGGTTCCCTTACTTGTATTGTTTTCTTAGTTTACTGAAAGGTCATTTAGTTTGGCAGAGGATATTTCTACTACTGAGCATTCACATGAACAAAAAAGAAGGGCCTCTTGGCCTCTGTAAAAAGTTCTCACATCATTTAGCCATGATCCAAAAAATTCCTTCCTGGAGGACTTTCTCCAAAATGCATATATATTCCCATTGCTTTCAAAAATTTATTAATACAATGTGTAATAGAGATGATAATAAATACTCTTGTTCCATCGTCAATATTGCAATGGAAGAACAGGGTTCTTTGTTCACATTGAAAAGTTCCTACCCAAATGTGTCTGAGAGTGGAGCATCTGCAATTATCATGTATTTTATTTGAGCTGAAAAAATATTGCTATATCCAAATACATCCCAGAGTTTTGGGCATTCAGGAATTCAGAGCTGGATTCCAATCTTCCACTTAGGCTTTTCCAAAACCCCAAGTCTGAGTCCCTTCAAACTTCAAGGGGATTCCACTTTTGAGCCAAGTTTCCTGGTCGAATTTGTGCATGCAAGAGTAAAGGACAAGACTGAACGTAAATGCTGTCTACTGTTTAAACACCCGGACAGGGCACTACTGTAGCCACCAAAGCATCTTACCACATTAGGGGGGTGCCCTGTGGGAGGTTTGTTGTCAACCCCAGGCCACCATTTCCACATCCTTGCCTACCCTCCAGACTGATGGTTGTCCTCTGCTCCTGGGAGTCACGCCTTCTCCTGCTCCTTGTTGTAACTCTGTGAGAAACAGCAGGCAGATAAAAAAAAGGTCAGCAGGGGAAGCCAACACATCTGTAATTGAAAGCAAAAAGAAAAAGAAGAAAAGACATCAAACTGTTCTCATATGGTTTTTGACCCAAGTATGTTGCTGGTGGTGCTGAGACTGCCCCAGTCTCACTCCAGCAGTGATTTTATTTTGGAGTACCCCAAGGACTCCACAGCTGTATGATGAAACTGATAGACGAGCAGTACACTTTAATGTGTAAATAGGCCTGGCAGGCTCTGTAGACTTGGACTGTTTTGTTTGGGGATGTGCAGGAGCCAGACTGATGTAAGAGCTCAGCTCGGGCTCCCAGCCCATTTGTCACGTCATGTGCTGCTTCAGTGGAGAGGCTGGGACACGCTCTGGTGGAGAAATGGTCTGAGGGGCACCTGCAACACCCAGCTCTGATACGTGCTGTGATAACATTTGCAATTCTCCCAGGGAAGAATTACCTGTGTGAAGGAAAAAGATCTTGGGTAATGCAGGTGCTGTGTGTTTCTGCCTTTGAAAAGAAGATTTGCTCTTGGCCGACAGAATGATTCTGTTTGAATTTTTCAACAGTTTGGGCTTCAGAGTGTTGGAGTTATCCAGTCCATGTAATGTGATTTACACATTTTGATTTCCAACACAAACAGGCACAGGCTAACCTGAAAAGGAAGAGATGAAAGATATCACACATAATTAAAACATGTTTGCAAATGCATTTACAGCTTTTTCTTTTACACTGGCAGATTATGATACTATCAACTCTCCTACTGAATTGGTCAAGACGCTTTTGCAATACATTAACAATTTTACAGAAATGCCAATCAGTAAAGCACAATTGCTATCTAAACCCTTCATGCCTTTGTATTCAGATGAGGATGAACTGATGTTTTTCATCCCCTGATTTTCCAAATTAGCAACAGGTGCTTTGCCATTACCTACCATTGAAGGATAAGACACTTTGGCAGATCTCAGTTTCTGCTGAACTTGTAGAGGGGAAAGTTCCTGCCCCCTGCCTCTCAGTCAACTGGTTGCATTATCTCACAGATCCTGCCCAGCAGTGAGAACAAATAAAATGTTGGTGACAATAAGGTTTGTTGATCTTTTATAAGCATAGTATGAATATGGCAGCTGTCAGCAGTGCGCAACATTCCCCTCAGGAGGAAGGAAGGATCAAAATACAAGGTTCTGCAAGCCTGCAACTGCTTCTGAGGAGAGCTGGAGATGACAGCAGCAGCAGGACACAGTCTACTGGGGTATGTGGCCTCTGACAAGTGCTGATAATCTGTACCTGGTTGTATGTCCTGGAGGCCCAAGCCTAGAGAGATTTCTAAAGTCAGAAAGAATCTTGACTGGAAAAGTCGTGCAAGCCGGAGGCACGCAAGCTTAGTTTCAGTCTGCAGGAAAGGAAGAGATAATTACTTTTGCCAAGGGTAGTGAGGACCCAGCTTTAAAAAGACCAGTGCAATTCAGTACTATACGTGTGGAGGCCTCACATCAGAGTCAGATTCAAAACCTAGTCTAATTAAAGCGTATTAGAGCACAATTTTTGACATATTTTACCAGAAAAAAAATAAAAAGGAGAAATGAATTGTCTAAATGATAGAAAAAGTTTTATAAAGAAAGATGAAAAAATATTAATGTTAACAGACAGTTGTCCAGGGTTTTGTCTGGAATATTCCTATTAAATACATGTATGGTAGATTTGGCAAGAGCATGCTCTACGCTGTCTAAATCACCGTTTATGTGGATGTGGCAAAGCAGTATATGGCAACAAAGGATCAGCGCAGTCTGCATCTTGGAAAATAGAAGCTAAATTTATTATAGAGTCTCAACTAAATTACACTAATGAGTTCAATAGAAGCACTGAAAAAAGGATTCAGGCTGTCTCCTATCCAGGGTATCACATCCTGGCTCCTCTTCTGTGGAGAGAAGTAGTCCCAGATGTAAGTTAAAACTCATCATGGACAGCATAGGTAGTGTCGTGAAACCTCAACTCAGGAAAACCCTTCAGCACATGCTTATCTTTATGCGAGTATCACTTCCAAGGACCAACACTCAGGTGTTAGAAATAAAGACTTTACCTAATCATTTTGTTGACGCAGTTCCTAACTTCTTTTTATTGCAAAAACAGTCTAATAAAAAGTCCTTCAGTCCTGAAGGGTCCAAGCAGCAGGAAGGAGAGGGGAGAGACTGTTAATTTAGTGCTGGCCTTGCTTTCCAACTTGAAGGCAGTAGGCAGGCTTAGCAAGGCACAGCCTCAGTGATTATTTCATTTACAGTCTGACCCATGGGGTTATGGGCCCAGATTTAACAACCTGGTAGTCTTTCCCAAGCAGTTTGCATCAGAACTTCAGCACATCCCTGGTGGCCAAATTAAAAGAACCGCAGTCATGAAGTCAGCCCTTTCATTAATTTGTTGAAACAAGCAGTAAAGCCAAACATACTAAGCAAGCCAGTCTCCTAAGTTGTATGAATGGAAGTTCATGCTTAACAGAAACTTATTCTCTCTGACCTTTCTGGGAATTTGAAATAATCACTTTTTAGTCTGAAGCTGCAGGTCTGTCCTATATTAGGAGCCCTCAGTTTCATTATGTATTTCCCTTTAAATCTAACAATGGATTCTAGAAGAAAGTCAATTCCACTTGCAAAAATAGCTGCTGTTCCTAGGTTTAAATCCTTCAAAGATTATGGGTCTTTGCAGTGGAATATTTTCTGGATTTAGACAGGGCAGATGATTAAGCACAGTCAGAGTCTTTATCCTTTTCTTTGTAATGCAAGATGCCTGCATCTATACTACCATGAATGCTTCCCATCCGGGAAGCCTGGGTTCAGGTGTTTGCCCTGACCACATCCTACTTGTGTGATAGATTAAGGTGCTGGTCTATAAGACGCCCTTCTCCCTCTTTCTTCTCCACACCTCAGCTCTGGGCTAAGGAAATTAAAGTGAATGGCTCAGAGAGGGTCGTGACATGTTCATAACAAGGACCTGATCTGGAAAAGGACTGAGAAGTACATGACAGCATGTACCAAAAAGCAAACCTGGTATTTAAGCTAAACACTTCCTCTGAAACATGGCTCGTCTGCAGTCACCAATTCCATCAGAAACACGAACAGTGGTATGGTCATTGTTTGGAAGTGAGGTCAGTGGTTGAGGACTCCAGACCTCTGTATTTATTTATTTGGCTTTACCTACCTCTTCTCTTTTTTTGTTAGAAAATTTCCAGTTCTTCTGGCATCATCACTCACTAGCGTGTCAGACATATTTGGTCTTTGTTTACTTAATCGAAACATCAGCAGTCGACATAACTTGTGTTATTGGCCTCCTCCCATAATCTTGCAGTGCTAAGCAGAAGTTCATGTCTGATGTTATTGTCTTTCCCAGTCAAAGCTTTAGCCTTTCAATTCCATTTTCCAATGCTAAGTCTAAATGGACCAAATCTAAATGTCTTGTGGGCAACTGCATGCAGATATATTTAAGGTTTATAATCCAAACCAGTACCAGTTTATATTATCTATTTGGTTTGGTGTTCATCTCATACTGTGTCCTTTCATCATTTCCAAAATTATTTGCATGGCCTCTATGTCACATCCACCTGCCTTTGAGTGTCATAGTTCATTCCTTTGTGTTGCATTAAGAAGTTATACGATAGGTAGTTATACTACTAGCACTAATATGCCTGCAAAAATAATATATCAGAGGAAGAAAAACACATACATTTTAAGCTTGTATTCAACTTCACTTTGCAAGTAAAGTGGGAAGGCTGGGAGCATGAGAGGATCCAGTTAGATTTAGTGTACCATATGCAAAAGACACTTCAGTCTTTGATTGTTGATGTTGATTTGTGACAGGCAGAGTGAGGAGCTGCACTCACGTGTACACAGAGAAATATATAGAAGACAGTAGTAGTTAACATAGTGTTCCCTAGAGCTGGCTCATCCATTTACTTCAGTTTTGCACCAAAAGCAACTTAAAACTTTCTGTAAGATATATTGACTTTCTTTTTTCCTCCAACTCAAATTTTCTTTTTCATATGCTTTTCAAAACTCATATCTGATTCCCTATCTTTTTAGGTGTCCCTAAGCCATAATGAATCTTTTTAAATGATATTTTAACATCCTACTAAAGACTCAGTGTTGATGATACTTACGTCAAAAATTGTAGGTATTTGAAATGGAAAAGGTCATGTACTTCACCCTCCTCTCAAAGTTAAACTGTTCTTACATTAAATCTCTTAGCACTTTATTCATCTTAGTTAAAAAATTGCTGAATAATGGAGTTTTCACCATTTCCTCTGGGCAACTGAGTGCTGAAAATAACATAAAAGTCTCCAATCATTGTCTTCGTGAAGCATTTATGAAATGCTATAGGGAAGCATTACTGCTGTTATTTGAGTATGTTTTATTTTTTCTTTTGGAAAAGTTCTGCTTGAAGAGATATTTGGACTGGCCGAAGCACACATCCTTATGGCTGTGACATACAGAGGAATGTCGGGTGACAAATGTCCATCCGTATGTCAAAATGTGTTTTCTCCATTGTTAGCTGGGAGCAGGGACAGGAGGTCGCAGAGCATTCTCCCATAGACACGAGACTCATGATTACAACCCACAAAGGCTGAACACCTACCCGTTCTTGTAGAAAGTGTTTGGTAAGGGGACTCAGAAGCCTGAAGTCTAGGAAAAAGGCAGTTTTCCTTAAGCATGGAACTGCAGACTGGAGGAATTATTCCATGGATGGCAAACGAGAGACAACAATGGGTCCCACTGCTCCTGGACTAGCTAAAAGAAGACATCCAGCACCTCTTCTATGTCAGGGACTCCAAAGAGAGAATCATCTAATGAGGTTTTTTTTAATGAAGCTTGTGTGTGAACACATAAAATTGACTGATTGTAAACAAAAGCGTAGACTATTGTTTTATAAGTGAATATAATATTTGGCCTTTTTGGCCATTTCGTAATAGAGCCTTTTATAAAGGAGGTTGCTGGTGCAACAGCACTTACCGCAAACTTCTCCAAGAAAGAAATTGTTGTAGCATTGTGTAGTACTGGCTGCTTGCCACAAATAGGCAATTTTAATCGGGTTTTAATCAAACTTCAGTCCAGAAGGGGAAAGCTGTGATATTCCAAATTGGTGTGAGTAGGGGCAGAATTAGAAGCACCTGGATGGAGGCAGAAGGCAAATCTGTCAAAGTGTCACTTTCTGTCATCCCTGTGGTAGCAGTTGGGCTTGGACTCTTCACATAGTCAAAAGTATTGGATAGACACAATGACTGTGTCAAGAGCAGTAAATTAAAGGTGCCTGGGATTGTTCTTTTGGTAATGAGGCCAGTTGGCATTCAATAGCTCATGTCCAAAACTGCCTATGAGAAATTATGTAGCCGGACACAAACAACCTGCTTGGAATGATCCTTAGTCTGTCTAGTCCCTGAGCTTCACCAGGACCTGTCAGAAAGTGAGCTAGCTATTGTGCACCAAAAATGCGTCATGGACCTTTCTAACAACTTAACTATAGAGACAATTCATTTTCAGTAACTGGAATGTTTCCTGGCATTCTTTATTTAAGTGCACAGATACACCCATCATAGTTCTATTACAAAAGGCTTCAGTGATGTAAACAATTACAAATAGTCATAGTATCACTTCAATATTTTAACATAGTATTTTTAAAGTAGAGGTACATTGTGTTAAGGGCTGTGATGATAGTTTTGTTTTAAAGTTTGGGAACGTGAAAAAAAAAAAAGTTTTGCGTTTTTAGAAAACAATGAATCCAATTAAAATTTCATGAGATTCCATTTCAGAGGAGTCTCCAGAGGGCAAAAGCAAGTCATCTGCTAAAAAATCTTGTGCAATAGTCTTAAGGAAAATTTTCATTCCTTCATTAAATGGGCAGAAGTTTTTCCAGTCCTCTTTTGTTTCCATTTTGCATTTAACTTTTTATTTCCCTACTTCATGATACACGGAGGAAGTTCTGACACTCTCCATCTGTTGATTCAATTACCCCATGTTTCATTCCTGTTTTCAGTATTGTTTTTTGCCTGTTTTAAGAGGCTGAGAGCAGACGTTGGGCATGCATAAGAGAAACATACAAAAAGCATTCTGGCCACCTAGCTCGTTCCAAGCAAAAAGGAACGTGTGAATGTATTTTGCAACTGCTAAGTCAGCTGTTTCCACAGTAAAGTTATTACTACCCATAGCCCAATAAAAGCCCTTGCTAAGAATTTTGGAAAGGCTTATTATGCTGTATTGTTTACTGAATTAACTCTTCTACATATCATGTCATGCAAAGCAATTATTTTTACCTGAAAAAGAGGGCTGAAAAATAGAGGTGCAACTTCAATGAGAATTCTAATAATTTAACTAGGTTTTTTTTACCTGAAAAACTGTTGTATCACACTTTGCTACTTATTATATGTTCTACTGAAATTCTGACACATTTGCTGCCAAGGACGCAAGGGCAAATGACTGGAAAGCAAGAGATAAAGCAAGAAAAAAAATACAGTCATAAATAATTACACACAGACTTCAGTGAGCTGCATTCTTGCATAGTCATTCTCATCAACCTTAAGTCACATAATAGGCTTTGATCATTGAGTTAACAACATAAAATCTATTTGAATAACAGTAATAGAGTAAATCTCTTATGACTGCTGTAGCTTGGTTTAAGAACAATTGTAATCTAAATTACAATAGTAGCATATAATTGCCCTTTTCCTGATCCAGGTGATTTTGAGAGTCACAGGAATAAAGAAAGAGTAGGGGTGGAAAATGCAAAGGAACAGTGAGATGAATACTGGAAATACAGCCATAAAAAAAAGCTGAATGAGAAATATTCTGAACCAAGTGATGAATTGTATTAAAACAGGCTTGGAAGCGTGAGCAAAGGTGCTGCTTCTTGTTGTCCAGTTCCTACTGCATTTACAGAACCTGAACTTTATACTATGTTTGTAAAATACAGTATCACAGGAAAGAAATACAGATGTGTCCTCACTGAAAAAATGTGCTTGAATCCATTGTTTCAGATAAAATACACAGAAATGTTCTTGTTTCATATTCTGACCTACTTATCCTACACATTAGTTTTAAAAAATCTACATAGCAAGAGAGATATGAAGCAACACTAATGGCATAATCTGTATCACTAAGACCTGTGATAACTTCAGGACTTTTTTTTTTCACAAATTCACTTCAGAAATTCAGACCAAAGAACACTAGGAAGGGTCCCAAAACAGGTCATCTCCATCCCACAAACCTTTCTCAAAAAGGTGAAGGAAGAGAATGAAGAGATTAAATGAAGGGTCGGTCGTTTCCAGATGTTGATGTAGGTACAAGACGGTTGTACATAGGAAGAATCCCATTGCAGTGATTTGCAGTTGGCCTGTGCAGATAAGCTACCTATTGTAGATTATTGTGTGTTGTTCACATACCTGTAAAGGGTGGTCATGACAAAGCCACTCTGAGCTGCAGGCTGCCTAGAACTAACCAGTAGGAAATACTGAGCACAGCGGTATGTTTAAAATTCTGTACTCAGAGCCACAAATTCTCTTCTGTGAATTTACCTAATTCATTGTGACTCATATTTTTATAATTAATACTAGTGGTGTTATCAGTAGAGACTGTTTCTTCAATAATATCATAGGAACTGGACTGCATACACAGAATTATGAAATTCAGGATTTGGGTCCTCTTCAAGCCTTGTAGCAATCTCGAAGAAGCCATTTTCATCGTGTCTTCTGGAGGGAAATATCACAACAAAATTGGCTTGCCTGAAAATCCCCAAGGTTTCATAAACTCTGAGAAAAAAAATTATCAAAAAAACTAGTGTGCCAATATAGACTTAGGTCAGCAGAGACATCTGAGAGTCACAACTTCTCATATCAAATTGCCATCTCCCTCCAACTGCAAACCCCACCAACGATTCTTTTGTAAAACTATGACACTTCCATTTTCCTTTGTCTTTAGCTCTTCAGATTTTTAATAGGAAGGGGAAAAAAATCAAAGGATGAAAGGAAACAAAATAAAGAGCAAAATGTACATACAGGTCCAGAATCACCCGAGAAGTTTGACACGGAGCATGACATTGTTATAGCCTAAGAAGACGCTTAAGAAAATCCAAGAACTAGGTTCCTCTCCCTGAAAAAAAGTAAACATTTTGGGTATACCCTAGAGATTTGCTTAAGATAGAACAGCTCATCCCAGTGGTGGGAGAGAAAAGTCTTACTGGAGAGCAAAGTCTCTCAGAAAATATCTTCATCAGTGTTCACGGAACTGGTGTCTTGAGTATGTCTCTAGCTATGCAAACCCATGGGCCTAAGCATAAGTTTTTGGCATTCCAAGTGCACTATTGCTCAATGGTATTTTTGGAGGATTCTTTTCCCCGAGCTTTCGAATGCCATTCCTGTGGACAGGAGGCATAGGCTCGTGTCTGCAAATGATCTACCTTTGTACTTACTACTGTCATCTACCATGATCCCTCTTCTGAAAATTCTTCTCCATATCAATATATTGAAAGGCAAGCTGTTGTTGCTAGAGGTAGAATCTCAATTTTTTTGGCAAAGTAGGTTTCTTTTGCAAATAATGCCTCCGATTATATGAGTGTCTCTGAAGGGTGTGGTAATGTCCTTTAGCATTTCAACACATCTCAAAAATAATTAGAAATAGCCTACCATGAGTGGATATTAATGCTCAAATCCCTGTTATTAGGTCACATATGGTCTAAATTGCAAGACTTGAAATAACAATCAAACATAACATGCTTTGAAAGTATTCACTCGACAAATTGTATAATTATATTACATTTAACTACACCTTATTAAATATGTCATAAACATAAGCTATGTCCACAAATGCTTGTTCTGCTTCAGGACCTGGCCAAAGCCCAGAAGACCAAAGTCAAAAAAAAAATGACAAAGCAGATTAATGAGACATTTTAAAGTCTCAGAGCCGTTTCAGTGGATTTGAATTCTGCTAAAAGCTGGTATTTCATCCTATTTTTTTCCTCAGTGACCCTATATTAACTTCTCAAGATTTTTATCTCTTTGTCTCAAGTTCTGAAAAGTTGCTGAGATGTGTGCTAGAAAAACCAGAAAAGTTACACATAGATTGACCAGAAGTGGGTGAGATAATGATATTGTGTAGACCCTTGCAGATTTATGACATGAAGACTTTTTTTTTAGTTCATTTGATATTAACAAACGAATTCAGCTCTGCTTCTATCTCAGAAGACAGAATTTGATATCTTCACTACTGTAATATTTTTAAAATTAATCTTACCCATATTTTTTTTCTTAAGTAATCTTGCCTTGCCACACTGTGACTCTGACTTGTGAGATTTATTGAGGGATATAGTGTTTTCTTCATTATATGAGCTGTTTAAATAAAGACAGTGTGACTTTCGAAGAGCTAAAGTTTTAGTTCAATCAGAATTTATGGTCTTAATATAGAAACACTAGGAAGAATTCTTTGGTTTGTTTTATTGCCTTAAAAATTTATGAATCTATAAGAGGCCATCTTTCTTAATCTTAGGGTAAATTCTACAGATCCTATGGGAAGTTTAGGAACAGATAAGTACAAAAGCTGCTTTCTTCATTCCTCTATAACAGAAGTGGGAAACTGATGAACAGAAAGAAGACTGAGGAGGTATGGGACTCCTCACATGTCTAGCTGCTTCTCAGTGGGACTTAGGGCTGCAAAATTTGCCTTATAACTTAATATACCAGTAGTACGGAATATTAACATGAAAAGATAGTGGTAGCATTATCTCACGATTTTTTATTAGAAATTGATACTTTCTGAAGATTACATTTGCCAATTGCATTGACCACAAAGTACTTCAAAGACAAAGCCTTTATTCCATTGAATTGTGAGAAAACCCCAGTGCAGAACGATGAAACGATGTACCAGAAATACCGCTGGATCTATCACTCCTGATGAATACTCTCTTCCTTAGGTTGGAATATATCGAATATAGGTGGCTTCATAACACTTGTGTGCACATACATGCGCTATCCTTGCTGGGTTTTTTAATGCATTGACATTTATATTACAAGTTACATAACATATCAATCATATGATATCAAACGAACACATAGCTTCCAGTGAAAGGGTAGATCTGCTACTTGTGCTATCTTAGGGCTTTAAATAAACACACACACAGTTGCCCACGAAGCTTAAAATCTAAAAAACCAGCTTGTTCATCATAAAGAAGTTTACTACCCTAACTTTGCTCTAAGGGCTGCATTAGACAAAAATAACAGCAGAAAAAAAATAAAATAATGCAACTATACTTGGCTTCCAAGTACAAAGGTACAAAAAGTCTTACATAGAATCATAGAATCATTTAGGTTGGAAAGGACCCTTGGGATCATCGAGTCCAACCATCAACTCCACTCTACAAAGTTCTCCCTTACACCATATCCCTTAACACCACATCTAAACGAGTCTTAAACACATTCAGGGATGGTGACTCCACCATCATCTCTGGATATTAGTCATAAATATTGTAAAAGAAACATACTGAAAAGGCAATATCAACATAGAATTTTGACATTATTATTATTTCTAGGCAACTGTGAAAAATTTTGTGAATCCAAGATCAGAGGAAGGACAATGCTCAACTATCCAATATGCAAAGGAATGAGAGAGTTTTCCACAGCCAGACTTGCTTTTTGTCTTTCCTTATCCACCTTTATTATATTGAGTCTTTAGCCCAAACAATATATACACTGAAAAAGGTATAGGGGAGGGGTAGATAGATCCTTTATTAGTCATGTCAAGTTTGTCTTCTGTTTAGATATATTTTACACTTTCTTTAGTTCAAATAGGTCTGGATTCCTAATTGTTTTGCAATAAAAAACTCTGTCCCTGGCAGTTTCTACAATAACAGAAGGTATCTAGTTTTATCTTTCTTCTGGGCATTAATCACATTCCCTGTGGGATCTCATTTCATGCTTTCTAGAATAATATCCTAAAAAAAGGGAGATAAATTTATGGTCACTTTTTGTTCTTTTCTATGCTTGTGTACATATCAAAGCCAGGCATATGCCACTTATCTGCTTCTCCTGTAAAAATTTCCTTATTTTCTTCAGTGGGTATGGCATACCTATCCTGGACTAGCTGGAAGACCACTATCTTTATGCCAGTCTTAAACCTTGTTGTGGGGTTAGTGAGCTCAAACTTGAAAGAATATGAGGTTATCTGTGACAGTAACTTATCTCCAAGTAATATAGGAAATAACAATTTTAAACTAGTTTAATATTTAGCTTTGTCTTCCCTTATAATACCATTAAATGAGTACATTCAGGACTAATTCAAGGCATGATTCAAATTCCACTGAACCCCCTGATACATTCTCACTGACTTTGATGAGTTTCAGACCTGATCTGTAGAGAAATCCCTGTATTAATTATGACACTGCCTGTAGGAAAGGGCATTTCTTGTGATTGCTCACCCAAATCCTACCTGGCGTGTGGATGCACCGATGGAACTGGGAGCTATAACCTACTTATTTCTTGTAAATCATCATGTTCTTCACCCGTCCAAGAATCTTACTGATGCTATGCATTTCCCAATGACACCTTTCTCTTTTAATTGGTCTAGAAAAAAAAAAAATTAAAGCCGTCAGTGTGGCAATCCCTTCTCTGAGTGGAGTGCATTTTGAAAGCACAAAATCGTTGTCCTTCTCTTCACCTGTGCTGTTTTCATTGCTGATCAAGAAGGATATACAGGGAAACAGTCCAGGGAAATCTAAATGAAAATATATTTAGGGGTTAGGAAGGAGTGAATTTAAAAGGGAAGAGCAATACAACAGAATAGTTACACTGGCTAAATGAGAACACGATTGTAACACGAATAAATACCAAGGACAGAGGGCTGTATATGTGGCACCTTGGCTATGGACAAACACCAGTCAGGGTAAAAGAAACAAAGGGACAATATAGACTGCATATAAACCTACACCTCTGTTCATTGTATTGTGAGCTTCTAATACAGTATCACTGAGAGCATCTGATAGTATACTTGCCAACACATTAATTCCCTAAACTTGATCCTCAGTTGCAACAACTGAGAGTAGTTCTGTTGAAGTTGGTGCAGCTATAATGATTATATGGATAGCCTTCAATGTCAATAAAATGGTTGGGATGATTTAATAGGACTGAGCAAATACCACAAAATATTTTCCAGAAATACTTAGTTAAAAAAAATCTGCATTCGTTTTGGCTGCATTTCTCCCCCTTTCTCATTCCTTTTCTGGGAAATGGCATATTTATGACAGGGGAGCTCCCACTGCACCAGCCAAAGGAAGAATTATGGAGAAGTGCAGGTTCCCGGACCACAGGGAACTGCATTCCTCTATATTCTTTTCATTGTTTAACCCCTGATCTTAACAAACATTTATTCTGGAAGCAGTATTCATGGAAACAGAAAGTTTCAAATTATTATTTTGAAGTGTCTGCTTGATGTGACTTTTGAGAAAATAAACATACTTATCAGTTGGTCTGGAGAGACATTCTTCCAGTTGAAGAAGAAAATCTGTACTGTGTAATACATGTGGGGCTAATTACAATTCATCAGCATTCAAGCTGGTTGAAAACTAACCCAACTTCCATTCACAGAAATTAGACCTGACACCCATATTAAAAAAATAAACTCAAAACCCAACAAGATCATAAATCAAAAAAACCCACCACCAAAAGCCAGCCTGCCAGAGCCTCAGTTCTTCAGTGAAATCAGAAGACAGTGCTAAAGCAGCTTCATGAATATCAGCTTCACTGGACTGTTAGGAAGAAGCTCACAGAGCCGAACTTTGGGGCAGTTTGGGTAGCTCAGCTTCTTGGGAGTACCTAAGCCCAAGTTTCAGAAGCCGGCTCGGGGTACAGTCTTGCATCTTAGAACAGGGCAACACCAAAAGTAGCAGCTGGCTTTCTCAGGATTTACAGATCCCTGCTGATGAGCCAAATGATAAGCCAAAGGAGCCAAACCCTGCTTACTGCCTCAAACCCTATGGCACAGACACACAAGTAAATAACCATTTTAAAGGCCACTGTTTGCCCTGAGGTCAACTGGCATAACCTGGCTCTCTTCCATATGGACAGCTGAACTTTCTTACCTGCTGAAACAGGATATCCACACCTAAACTACCTGTTAGAAAACAACCCATAGCCCATGCTAAACCCCCAGATGTAGCCAGACATTAAAGACTTAACTGGGCTGGACTAAACTAAGCTGTTAACTTTTTCATGTGGACATCTGTGTGATGTGACCAGTCCTTTCCTCTGATTGTTTCGATTTCTAGTATGTTGTCCCAGGTTTAATGTTCATAGAAATGAATAGCCAATGTTTCCTAAGGAATCTGAGAGAAATTATGAAGATCCAAGAACATTTGTAAACAAAAAATAAGGAAGATTTTAGTTCCTTGAATGAAATGACACATGGGGTGGAATGGAAGATGTTACAGAAAGGCACTCATTGGTTTGGATGGTAGGGGGATTTATTTAATCCCAGGTTATTTGTGTTGTCATGTTTCTCATTTGCATGAGTCTTTTCCCATATTTCACAGCTATTTTTCTTTATGAATATTGTTTTGATTCTTTAGTAACCAGAAATATCTCGTGTTCATGTCAAATTATTCTCAGTTGATCTATATATAAGCAGCCTGCCATACCACTAAACAAATTCAATATGTGGCTCCCAAATAGATCCAATCTCCAATTATCCATATAGTAATACGAAAATAAAAGTCTTATATGACATGGCTTTATGTGTAGGACAAGAGGAATCGACAACACTTTTTGGTAAAACTCAGGAATTTTCCAAAATGTCTTTCATTTCAGTAAAGGCATGTTTATTTTCTACTCCAGAGTGTTTCAAATGCAAATCACAGGGCATATGAAATGTGATATATCCCTGCATTTTTTCCTCATGACATTTTTTGATTCCATGCAATCAAATGTTATAGAAAATCATAAGGTTGCTTGAATCTTGTCTGCTGTGGGACTGTCCCTGTCTCTAACTGATCTGATGGCTCTTTCCAGGCCCACTTGATCATGTGGGACCTTTAAAGATCAGCTAGTCCAAACCCACTGGCACTGGCAAAGACATTTTTCAGTAGATCACAATGCTCAAAGCCCCATCCAACCTGACCTTAAACACTCATTGATGGGGCGTCTGCAACTTCTTTGGGCAACATGTTTCAGTGTCTAACTACCCTCATCATAGAAAATTTATTCCTTATGTCCAATTTCTTTCTGCCTTTCTTATAAGCCTCCTTTAAGTACTGAAAGGCCAATCATCTGCAATAGCAGTTCGAATGGGAAAGACAGGGTTAATCTTATCCCAGAAGATGGCCTGACTACTGCACCAGCAGGTACCCTTGAAAAATCTCTTCACCTTTACAAGCTGAGCCACTGCAGAAGCAGAAATGGAAGACTTGGTAGGGCTGCTGGATGACATCCACTTTGGCACAGCAGGAAGAGCACTCACCCTGCTGCACAGACACAGTTTTTTAGTTAAGGCTGTCACTGGCCTGGTGATGCATGGGCCCTACTGGGACATAAAAACTGTGATTGCATAGCACTGTTCCAGGAAGAGATCTCCAAGGCCACCTAACCCATCCCTGGAAGTGTTCAAGGCCAGGCTGGATGAGCCTTTGAACAGCCTGGTCTAGGGGAAGGTGTCCCTGGCCAAGGCAGGGGGTTTGGAACTAGATGATCTTTAAGGTCCCTTCCAACCTGAACCGTTCTGTGATTCTGTGTGATCCAATCCCCTCCTCAAAGCTGGGCCAACACAAAAGTTAGGCAAGGTTAGTAAGGGCTTTGTGCAGTCAGGCTGCACAACCTTTGTGGGTAACCTGCTTAATTATCTTCTCAGTGATTTTTTTTTCTTATGTCCTGTGTTTCTACAAAGCATCACTGTCTCTCAGCGCTGCTGAGGACGAGAAGAAGCTGGGCTTCCATCTCGTCCCTTCTGCAGGAGAAGTTCCGCCTATCAGACTGCCAGGAACAAAGAGGTTCAGAAACAAAATAGTTTAAATTAATGGAAGGTCCTACTGATTTCTCTTGCTATGCAGGAAGGAGGTAGGGGAGCCTAACATTGGCACAGACAGACTCAACAGATCTAGGCAGAAACAAGGGTAACATCCCTTGCACTCTGATGTTGAAGGGGAAGAGCAAATTTCTCATCTGAGTAGAACAACATTATTGGTCTCCAGGATTCAAAACCCATTCAGTGACTAGCCTGTACTTGAAAAAAGGTAGCAATCGGAAGACTTTACTGTAACACTTTGTGTAGCAACCTGAACAAAATGCAAATAGTGTCATGAAGTAATGGGTTTGAGGGATTGCAGAGAATGGAACAAACGGTGGGAAAGTTCAGGGAAATAAAAAGAGGGTGAAGATCAGAAGGAAGCAAACAAAATTTCAGAATATTCTGTGTTGGTAACTTCCAAGTGTGGTCCCAAAGGAAAGCACAAATCATGACCCAGGGTGCTTACACAGGTTTGTCCGTAGTTGTTCTTTTTTTTCTCACTGAGATTCATGTAAGAATTATGGAAATGTTATGACTACATAAACTGCAAAAGAAAAGAATAGGAAGCAGAGCTACTGCAAAGCCCAGTGTTCATTAGGTAAGATACAACAAGATTTTTTTACCTGAGAAGATAGAAACAGTTGCTTTATTTTAACCTCCCACAAAGAAGTGTATTCATTCCAAGAAACCATACACAGAGAGCAGACAAAATAACGTTAGTGAAGTACTGATGACAGATATGTTTCAACAGCATATTAGAAATGACCCAAATAAAGGTTTTGGAACCTGAGAAGCTGGCTGTGTGACAAGTTCTGCCTTTCACCATCTCAGATATAAAAGTGGCTGATGACATTGGAAGTGGCTTACTCTCTCTGAAATTATAAACAGCTAAGAATTTTAAAAAGCAGAGCATTTATGCGCTTCAGGCAGCATCATCTCCCACCTTGTACCAGGTGTTTTATCTCTTTAGAAGCAGCATTGAGGAGAAATGAACACATGCAAATTGTCTCCTGGCTCTGCAGCGGCTGCCAGTGAAGCGACTAGCAAGGGTGCACAGCGGTGTGCAGAGGGAGTCCCGTGGGATATCTAACAATGGTTTGCTGAGTTATTGGCCAGTCCACTTGGGAAGTTATCCTTGGACTTCAGGGAATACCGAAAGAAAGGGAGGGGAATGTGTGAAGTTCTACACCGTGCTGAACTCTTACAAGTGTCTTCTCTGTTCTTGGTTTTATATGCAGAAATAGGGCTAAAGATAACCATGGTCTACTTCATCACATTGAAAAGAACATATGGGTAAATATAATGCTTACTGAGAACCAGGAAATACATTCCCTCAGCATTTATAGGGTCCAAAATGCCTGCATATCACAGACCATGCTATTGACAACTCCCTGCCCTTAGCCTAAAATTGGATTTGGCCTATTTTATTAGTCCTTTCTACGTTAGTATTTTTAAAAAGATGCACTGAAGTCACACATGCTCAAATTAGTTATGAAAACAAGCCTCCTTTCTTGTAAAAACAGCCTTATAAAAGCAGGCACAGGGTTGTCTAACATGCAATCGCAAGGATAAAACAATTGTCTGCGAAAGACTAAGGTTTGATTACTTCAACGTCCAGATTATATTCCCCTTGATTTTCAAGGATTTAGTATCAATCAGACTGCCATTGTATAAGTAGTAATGATCCATCTTTCTCCTTACTCAGCCAAGTTGATGATGAAAGCATGTCACCTGTAATAAAGGCAAAACTTGGTTTTATGCCGCAAAACATGGTTTTATGCCACAAAATATTCCAGTGGAAGTGCTTGACTTTTAATGCAAATTTGTATATTAGTAATTAGCACCTAGCAGATTAGTAGCCAATTCACTTTTTACTCAGCTTTCTTTTTATTTTTTTTTTAAATTCATTTATTTCACAGCTAATTAGTTTAGCAGTTTATTTAGTGGCCATAGAATCATAGAATAGTTTGGATTGGAAAGAACCTTTAAAGGTCACCTAGTCCAACCTCCCTGCAATGAGCAGGGACATCTTCAACTAGATCAGGTTGCTCAGAGCCCCGTCGAACCTGACTTTGAACATTTCCAGGGATGGGGCATCTATTACCTCTCTGGGAAACATGTGCCAGTGTTTCACCACCCTCATAGTAAAAAATTTCTTCCTTTAATCTAAATCTACCCTCTTTCAGTTTAAAACCATTACCCCTTGTCCTGTCACAACAGGCCCTTTTAAACTATCTGTGCCCATCTTATATTTGTGCCCATCTTTCTTATAAGCCTGAAAACTTATAAGTACTGAAAGGCCACAAGGTCTCCCCAGAACCTTCTCCAGGCTGAACAACCCCAACTGTCTCAGCCTGTCCTCATAAGAGAGGTGCTCCATCCCTCTGATCATTTTTGTGGCCCTCCTCTGGACCTGCTCCAACAGGTCCATGTCTTTGCTGTGCTGAGGGCTCCAGAGCTGGACACAGTACTCCAGGTGGAGTCTCACCAGAGCGGAGTAGAGGGGCAGAATCACCTCCCTTGACCTGCTGTCCATGCTTCTTTTGATGCAGCCCAGGATGAGGTTGGCTTTCTGGTCTGCGAGCGCAC
Organism: Chroicocephalus ridibundus; assembly: GCF_963924245.1. Lineage (NCBI taxonomy): Eukaryota > Metazoa > Chordata > Aves > Charadriiformes > Laridae > Chroicocephalus > Chroicocephalus ridibundus. The sequence continues at coordinate 94,721,275 of NC_086286.1, forward strand.
ATTGCTGGCTCATGTCCAGCTTTTCATCCGCCAGTACTGCCAAGTCCTTCTCCTCAGGGCTTCTCTCAATACTTTCATTACCCATCCTGTACTAATACTGGGGGTTGCCCCAATCCAGGTGGAGGACCCTGCACTTGGCCTTGTTGAACCTCATGAGGTTCCCATGTCTGGGTCCCTCTGGATGGCATCCTGTCCCTCAGGCATGTCAAACGCACCACTCAGCGTGGTGTCATCTGCAAACTTGCTGAAGGTGCACTCAATCCCACTATCTATGTCATTGATGAAGATATTAAATAGTACTGGTCCCAATATGGATTCCTGAGGGACACCACTTTTCACTTATCTCCATCTGGATGCTGAGCCATCAGCCAATACCTTCTGGATGTGACCATCCAACTAATTCCTCATCCACCAAACAGTCCATATCTCTCCAATTTGGAGAGACGGATGCTGGGGGCGGCGGGGGGGGGCAGTTTCTAAGGCCTTACAAAAGTCCAGATAGGCTACATATGTAGCTCTTCCTACCCTTGTTAACAATGGGTGCAATGTTTCCCTTTTTCCAGTCCTGGGGTCTTCACCTGACTGACTTGACTTTTCAGATATCATGGAGAATGGCTTGGCAACTACATAAGCTAATTCCCTCAGGACTCTGGGATGCATCTTGTGAGGTCCCATAGACTTCTGTTTGTTCAGGTTCCTCAGGTGGTCATGAACTTGGTTGTCTCTTACAGTGGGAGGGACTTTGCTCCCCCAGTCCCTGCCTTGCAGCCCATCCACTCAAGAGGTGTGGGGAGAGAGGTTGACAGTGAAGACTGATGCAAAACAGTTGTTGAGTACTTCAGCCTTGTCCTCATTCGTTGTTAACAGTTTGCCAGTCTTTCTTATCGGGGGGGTACACTTTCTTTGACCTTTCTTTTCTGGCTGATATACCTGTAGAGGACCTTATTATTATTCTTTGCATCCCTTGACAAGTTCAGCTCCAGCCACACCCTGGCCTTCCTGACCCCATCCCTACACAACCAGGCAGTATCCCTGTACTCTTCCCAGGATACCTGTCCCTGCTTCCACTGCCTGTGCAATTCCTTCTTGCCCTTTAGTTTGACCAGCAGGTCTTGACTCAGCCGTGCTGGTCTCTTGCCACCCTTTCCTGATGTCTTACACCTGGGGATCGAGAGCTCTTGTGCTCTATGAAAGTGTCCTTAAAGATCCACCAGCTCCGTTCTGTTCCCTTGTCCCTGAGGGCAGTTTCCTTGGGGGTTCTATTGACTAACTCCTTGAAGAGCTGGAATTTTACTTTCCTAAAATTCAGGGTCCTGACTTTACTCTTCTCCTGACCCATATCCCTCAGGGCAAACCCAAGTCAGTCTGATGCCTCTTGTGGCAAAGGCTGGAATTAGCTTAGAAGGAGCAACAGCAAGCTGGAAAAAGTATTGCAAGCATGGAAAGTCAAATTCAAATGCAACTCATCCACATGGTTAAGAAAATGGACTACTCAGATCATTATCAAATGGTATGGAAAAAATCTAAGCCTACTCATTTTCCAAGGTTTAAAATATCTGAACTTATTCTGAACTCCAGTGGTACTTATGAGTTTCTGTTCATGAAAACTGCATCAAAAATGACAGTGCAGGATTTCTTTCAGTATTATTTTATCTATGCAGTAGCATACATTAAAAAAAAATATGAAGATTTTAAGATTGCAAGTTACGGACACAACAAATATAGAAGTTTGGATTATCAGAACAGGTAACACTTTTCATATCTGGGACATCTATCTATGGTAAATTTCTAGGTTGAAATGAACAGAAGTCTTCCTAAATATTCTGAATAGTCAGATGGCCTTTGTTTTCCTTGTCTAAACAACTAACTCTTTGATGTCTGCATAAATACCACAATATGTAACTGGCCCTTCAAGGCATTTCTAGTCTAATAGAAATTTACCAAATACCCCATCTGAAAGTTCTTTTCAAATTGACAGTGAATAGAGGGCTTGTAAATTGTTGCTGTGCACAAAGTAGGTAATTATGAATTAGGCATACTCTGATGCTAATACCACTTACAGTCATTCACATTTTCCACTGATGTGAACTTTTAAAGATAGTGAAACTTAAGAGGGCACTAAAAATTAGGATTTGGTACTTCCTATTACATGGTATATTTTTGTTGCTACGTTTATAAAGTTTGGAGAAGTGATGGCAAAGTCGGCAGTTTTACAAGCTTCCCATCTTTTGCTTGAGAAGAAAATCTTCCTGTTTAATAGAGATGTTATCGTGAGCTTTGAAAATACAATCATCACAGCACTTGTCAGTGCAGGTCTCTAAGTCCCATGCAGACTTGGGGGTGGATTAAAACCACTCCTTTCCTGCAGTCCTCAAGGAATATCTGGGAAAATTTAATTTTCTATTAGAAGCTGCACAGCTCAATTCCCTTGTCCCCGCCTTAAATATACCATGTTTTGAGTCTCTGTTTTTATGTCTCTTTAGGAGTAGTTCCCCTTCACTGAGGATTTTAGATTCTGGGATTTTCTAGAAATTAAATGAACACAGACTACCAACATCCATGTTTTCACTACGCTGTACATTTTAAATAATGTTTAAAAGTTTCTGCAATTTACAAATTATAATGCCTGTTTTACAGATCAGCAAAACAGAAAAATTATTTGACTTGTAAAAACAGAAATGAGAAACGAAAATTAAAATCCGCCAAGACTGGGAATATTTTTAGAGCAAAACAGTTGCAACAATTTGGCCAATTAGCCAAACCTACCTGAGAAGGCATAAACAAATGGCCTGTCAAACCATGAAAATGCTGGAGTAAGGAGCTGTGAGCCCCATCACCCCAGTGATTCCTACCCACAATGGGTCTTTGCTAGCAGCTCATTTGCTCTTTTTTTTTTTTTTTTTCTTCCTGTCTAGTCTTCATAGGTAAAAAATTCAACGGCTTCTTCTGCAAGTACCAAGAGGGTCTTTTTGTGAATTATCATTTTAAAGGTCAGGAATTTATTACACTATATGTCTTTATTATCAGGAATATTGGTAGCACAACACCAAGAACACTCATAATGGTTCATAAATCATAAATGATAAGTTACAATTCATATTCTTTCTAGTATGTTCCTAGAAACAATTAAACACTGAAGACATAAGTGAAAGCATTGCACTATTTGATGCCTAGTTGTATAATAATCAGGGGAAGAAGTATATTTTATTACATTATCTGCCCCTTTTGGTTCACATATTCTGAAAGATTAATTGTCCTTATTATTTCAATTCCTAATGGCATAAAGCCAAAAGAAATAAGATTTGCAAGGAGAGCTAGCTAGAAATGCCACCAAGAGAAGGCTCTGATTTTTAGGATTTTTCTTACTGCCATTTTACACTGAGTTTCACAGTGCCTGCCTGCTGAGACTGATGCTGCTAATAAGACCAAGGTCAAAAGTCACTGCAGAAAATAACCACATTGGTTTATGTTATGCCTGTGTTCTGAACCTTAAGCAGTTTTTTTCAATCACATCTCTGCTGGAGACAAGTCCCTTCGCAGATGAACCTAGAGATCAAGTTATGAGCAATTCTCATCCACATCAGTGAAAAATTCATTTCCTAAGTTGAACTTGCTTCTGAAGGCCCTGTAAAATAAAGCGGTTGACTCTGTATGATTCTGTGTATCTGGCTGAAGCAGATGAGACAATTCCTTCCACTGACCCTACTGTGGGAGTGATAGCTTCCAGCAAGGGAGCGATAGCAATCATCTGGCAGACAAGGGCAATGGAGAGGAGTTACCCTCAGTCCTCACAGCATTTCTGCACTGACTGTCTAGCCATTGCCTGAGACTTCTGGACACTGAGGAGTACAGGATTTGCCGTGCTTTTCTTGTCCACATCAGTCTATCTGTAAGGATCAAATAACTTCATAGGGACTAAATAACTTCTTAAAAAAGGATTAGCTAGTCACTTCCTTGACCTTCCTGTCCCTTTCTTCCTGTGCTGAAGCGTTTCCCAGTGCTAAAGACAGGGTGGGCTATTTATGCATCACTCAGTTCTGCACTGTGCCTGTCTTCTAGCTCACTCCCTGTTATATGAAAGTAGATTATTTTGTAATTATTTTTCAGATGTTTACACTGTGGTATTTTAGACAGATTTCTTCAAAGGAATCTTGCTATGATAGACCATTTGCCTACGATTCTTTTTTTAATATACTGGCTTTTTTTTTCGTTGCTCTTGATTTCCTTCCTTCCTGACCGCCTCATCCTGTACCACTGAAATCAATGGAAATTCTAAAATTAATTTAAATACATGCTTTCAAAAAAGTAGCCAAGAAGACAAGAGCAGGCCTATGTTCTCAGCAGCATCTGATGTCACCATAAATGTATAAAAGCCTCTAAAATAATAGGTCTCAAATGTTCTCAGAACTCTGGTGTAAAATTAACATTTGCATCATCTATTCTATCAATGTCAGCAACTCATCGACTGGAAATTTCAGATCACCCAAGTCTTCCTTAAAATTGGAATAAAATGTAACCCTCCCTAAGAAAAATATTTTCCATCTGATTTGTGCTTTCCATTTAGAATGTGTAAGCAGTATAATGTCCTTAAAACCTTCTGATTTAGGTTAAAACTATGCACTGTATTGAGAAACACCTAATTTATTTATTTATAATTTTTCGTCAGTCCTTGGCACTAATCTTTGGTAATCTGGATAAGCTTTCCACTAATTTCTGCATGAAGAGGGCATGCAGACAGGCTTACATTGCTCATAGGGATTTTTAGTTACAGATTTGTTATTCAGTTACAAAGTTTGAAACTGATCAGTTTTGCCTGAAGTCCTTCTCTGATTGCATATCTAAATACTGCCATTTAGAAAAGCCTTTGAAAACACTGTGCTTTTCAATGTCAGCAGTATGAATAATTAAAGAAAAGACATTTTGAAATACATAAAATATGGAAAGGTTTTGTTACACATTTTAAATGTCAAGACAAGTTTTGGACTATCTATGTAGTGCCTTAAGAAATATTCTGGAAGATATATTTTAACCTAGTATAACGAAGTATTGTTGCTTGATTTTTTACAGCAAGGATTGCCGGGTTAGCAAGATTTTAAAATGCTAGGCTAGAAAGCTTTCCATTGCAGCTTTTCAGTTATTCCTGGCAATTTTGGTTTTACATCTACTAATGAATCTCACATTATGATTCTTTTGACTCACTGACATGCTGAGATGATTTCTAAATTCAAAATAATTTAATGGAAAAGGTGGATAGCTAATACATAGAGTTCAGAATATGTTTAAGCTCTTAAAAAACCCAACAGAATTATCTCTGGACCTTCTACTTGCACTTTGCTTTTATTATGCACTGAAAAACCCTCACAGTAATGATGAAAGTGAAACCAAATAACCACAATACAACAGAATGATTTTACAGAAAGGACTGATAAGAGATGAAACCACTCAGCTATCAGCAAGGAAGCAGTTTCCACTATTCCATCTCAGATCTCTCACCTCTGGCCCTTAAAGCAGAGTATGAAACACCTTCTAAAAGCTAATCATACAACTGTAGAATGGTTTTGGTCGTAAGGGACCATTAAAGGTCATCTAGTCCAACCTCCCCTGCAGTGAGCTGGGACATCTTCAACTAGATCAGCTTGCTCAGAGCCCTGTCCAACCTGACTTTCAACACTTCCAGGGATGGGGCATCTATTACCTCTCTGGGAAACCTGTGCCAGTGTTTCACCACCCTCATAGTAAAAAATTTCTTCCCTATGTCTAATCTAAATCTACTCTTTTTCAGTTTGAAACCATTACCCTTGTCCAACTACGACAAGCCCTTTTAAAGAGTCTGTCCCCATCTTTCTTATAAGCTCTCTTTAAGTATTGAAAGGCCAAACAAGGCCTCCCCAGAGCCTTCTCTTCTCCAGGCTGAACAACCCCAACTGTCTCAGCCTGTCCTCATAAGAGAGGTGCTCCATCCCTCTGACCATTTTTGTGGCCCTCCTCTGGACCTGCTCCAACAGGTCCATGTCTTTGCTGTGCTGAGGGCTCCAGAGCTGGACACAGTACTCCAGGTGGAGTCTCACCAGAGCGGAGTAGAGGGGCAGAATCACCTCCCTTGACCTGCTGTCCATGCTTCTTTTGATGCAGACCAGGATATGATCATCTTTCTGGGCTATGAGCACACAAATGTGTATGAATAAAATGTGGAGAATAAAATTAAAATGTGGGGAAAATAAAATGTGGGAATAAACTCCACAGGTCTACTGAATAGCAAAACACACAAACTCTGATACAGTACCTTTTTCCTCCACCCAATACTTGCAAATTCCACAATTTGCAAACATGATGCATCTCTTTTCTCCCTGGCAATTAACATCTCTCTCTTGCCTGCCCCTCCACTTACATGCCTTTTACTCGAAAGATTTAACTATGTTTTCTTATAGACATGATCTGATAAACACCTAATTAAACTGTGAGCATTGCTTTCAGGTTTTATTTGGTTGCTGAGGTTCCTCTTTCTATTTCAGAAATGAGGACAAGACAGTAACCCTGAAGACAGTAGCTTGACCATGCTAACTGGTCAAGTAAAAGATTAGTGCTGAAATATGTCCTTCCAAACCATTTTTTATAAGCTACTCCTTTGTAATATTATCATTTATATTCAGAGTCATAAAATGAGGCCTTACAAGGTAAGTTCTGCAGGTTAGCAACAGGGAAATCCAGTGATGGAAAGGTCATCGATAACATCTGCCTGTCTCCCTCTGCTACTCTTTTGATTTGTACAACTGCAGGACCTTCTGATTGATCTACTTCTCTTGTTTTTAACCAGACCCCAAATATTTGCAAACCAGGTGTCTTTACAAAAAGGAAGATATAGAAATATCTTTTTGTCCTAGTGTGATAAACACCTTCGGTGCACTTGGGCTTCTGGCATGGACCCCATGACCTCATAACATATCAGAAATTGCCGCATTTCTTGGATACCACTGATCACTGGAACACATTTCCTCCTCACTTGATCTCTGAAATGCCAACAGATATATTGAGATGTTCAGCTTGAATGGAGAAGCTCAAATTTGTAGCATGTTGGAAAGCCGGCCACTTCTTAATGTGTTCAGTTGTTTGATATGCCATCACATGCTTGTGTGAGAAAGCTTTAACATTGACTACCCTGTTAAGTCAACCTAAGAGAAAATGAAAATACAAAAACTTATTTACATGACCTATCTTAAGATGTCTCTCACAGGAGGACTCACCTTCTAGAGATGCCTATTTTTCTCCACTGGCCATAAAGGGAAATTCAGATGTCTAAGCTAAGACAGATGATCCCACCCTCAGTATATACATTTCAGTGTGAACATCCATCTGCTCAACCTTATATGTATATCAACTTGTACATAAACAGATATGCTGATAACAACATCAATATCAGAGTAATGCACTTATCTGATTACTGTTTTTTGATTGAGACCAGCCATAAATGTAGTCAACTATTTGGGATAATGACAGATTTATTATGACTGATCCCCAAAATCCTTGACCTGCATATTCCAGACAGGCCGACCCTTCTTTCCGAGAGAGGAATCCCTATCCATCTTTTTATTCAATGCTCATGTTAAACCATTTCTCTCATTCACTTGCAATAAAAGCTTTTCTGTGGGATTTAAGCAATCATTTTCACCAATCAAATACTTTATGTTGATAATCAAATGAGCTTTTATAGTAGTAGCTGCCAAATCCCCGCAGTCCAAGGATTGGTTATAAATACAATCCCTTGAGCAACCATGCATAGCAAGCAAATTAATAACTATCATGACTGATTTATGGGCAACTTACAGACAGAAAGAGTCTGTAATGGGATACAATATATACATCATATACTATGAATTGGTGAAGGACTGCCAGACCATCTACTCTGGCCACCTGCAAACCATAGACATCAGTATCATGTTGCAGCAATAACCCATGGGGAAGAATTCGTATTCTAAACCAGCCGGTTGGATTAGAAGACTCAATGGAACAATTCAGTTTTCTCATGTGTTCATTGAGGAGACATCCAGAGACAGATGTTGGGAAAAACTATTACATTTTTATTTTTGAATTTTCTCTCCTCCTTTACACTTAATTGATTACTCACAATTTCATGTTATTCCCTTGAGACAGAGCTGAGGGTTCCCTCCTGAGACAAGACATCTAACTCAATGAAGCTCATTCTTGAAAAACATGGCCAAAGTAATTTCCAGTTTGCTCAACCTATGAGTCAAAGCACCAAACAGGGAAGTTGAGTTCCTTTGTATTTTAGAGGAATAGAAGCAACCCGGATGCCCCAGGTCTTGGCAAATGTTACACAACCTCCTGTCAACTCTCCATTTAAACTTAATCAGTCTTACATTCTTACAATATCCTGCTTCGCATCACATTCAGCTTCCACCACAAGCCACTTTTACCATAAAATGCAGACCATTTCCTGGTCCAGCTTCCTCAGCACCACTGGATGCATCTTGCTGCGTGGGCTTATGTTTTTACAGGTGTCTTAATGCTCCAAGACTTGATCTTTCTCCACTGTGGGTAACGCTTCACACCCACAGACTCCACTATTAGGCTCAGGAATCTGGCAGGTCTGAAGGCGGACCTTACCAGTGAAGACCTCAGCAAAAATAGTCACACAAATAAAGCTGTGAATTGTAATATTGCAGAGATGGTTTCAGCACCAGACAGTACTGTCCTTTCTTGGATCAGACCAAAAAAGGCCCACTGGAGAAGGTTTTAATTCTTTGTGGTGGACAGTTTCCATAGGGAATGTCACAATTAGTTTATGAATCACACATATTCTGCCTGGGTACAGCATAGGTGTGAACCTCTCGAAGGCTACTTTGGGTTGGATGGGTTAGTCCCAGTGTGCTCCATACATACCACTCCTTTCTCACTGCTTAGAGTCAGAGTCCTGGAATGGGAACGCAGAAGCTGGCAAAGCCAATAGGCTATTCCTGTAAGGTAGGTTAATATTTGAAAATCGGGATTATATTAAATTACAATACCGTGGTCTACTTTGACACCGGGTTATCAGCAGGCTCCACAAGAGTGTGACAGCTAATCGGCATGTGCCAGAATGATCTTCTCAGTGTGTTAATGACTGTATCTACATTTAATGCAGCACATGCAAGAAGAATCCCTACAGACCACTGTTCCTATATATGTATAATCTAAGGTTTTCTCATCTACCAAACTCCTTGTATCTATACTCTAAAATGACTAATCAAAATAAGGCTGTTGTGAAGTATAAATCAAAATGAACCTTCTCCAACAAAACAGAAAAAATAAGCCGCTCCCATCAAATTAAAATTTTATTGGAAGTTTGAGACTTTGGGAATGAATTTGCAATATCTATTACAGCAAAGGATGATGTAAAAGAGTACAATTGTAACATTCCTCCAAGTCCACATAAAAATGTGACTCAAAATTTATTTTTTTTTTGCTATTTTTATAGCCACACTAGTACAATATGATAATGTAATTAAGTAGCAGGGACAATATCATATAAGAGAAAGGGTTCACTTTTGACTTCCCTGTAAGAAGTAGCATAGCATATGAAACATCCTTATCACCCATGCAAGTTCTCTGCTATTGTTTCCAAGCCATCCATCTTTAGCTATTGCTGTTGCTTCAGGTTTATTAATGTTTACCAAAACTGTGTTCAACGTTTTGCTCTAAAAGGCTTTTTGATAAATGATTGGATTCAGGTGTGTAATATGTAAGTCCTCTGTAAAATCTTCTTTGGCTTTCATGTCAATCTGACATCTGAACCACACCTCTTATTTGCTTCAGAAGATGAGAGAATGGTTCGAAACATTGCTTAAGTAAAGGCAGTGGAAAGGAAAAGATTTTACTCAAGGTCACTATTTACTGTGAAGGTGACTGTCATCAGGATTGAGTCACGGTGGTGGTTTCTAAAACGGTTGTTAATACTTGGAAGCTAGACGGAAAGTAGCACCATTTTTGCGGCAGCCTGCTATCAATCCCTGATTTGAGGTCAGGTGCATACCTGCCCTTTTTATATTAACATTATCCCTGGACTAATGAAAATGAGCAACACAGCGAGTAAAGTAGCAAACCTAAATTCGCATGATTTTATGGGAGAATTTCAGACAGCCACAGAGCTAGCTGTCAGAGTCCACACCCAGACCTCTTGCCCCATGACTTCAGTGGAATAAGCGCCATATTAGCGCCATATAATTTTCTGATTTCTCTTAACTCAAGCAGTTGGGACTAATCCAGCCTCCACTGAAGCTGAAGAAGTGAATTCATAAACTGTGTCTCTAGGACAGCACTCACTTCCCTGCTATGCCCAATTATTTCACATATAACAGAGACTAACAGACCTTTAGACTTCTCCTCTGCTTTGCCAAGTTCGCCCAGCTATAAACTGGATTAAGCTCTATCAGCTGTAAAAATGATTAGCAAATTGGCTTTCAGCACTTTAAGATCATAAAAATGAACTTTTAATGACTTTTTAACAATCCCCACTTACTTAAAAGAGCACTATTCTTTTCTTTCTTCTGTACTGAGTAAAAGATACAGACTGAAAGCTTAAAAATTGTCAGTTTCTAGTCAGAGTTCTCAAAATCTGTATTTCTCAGGTGGGAATTCAGATATATACTCTCAAAACCAAAGTTGGTCTGATACTTCACGTTGATTTCTGTGGCCAGAAATATTTTGGGTATATATCACACAAATGATCAATCACGTTATGAAGCATGGTCCCTTCCAACCTACGTGATTCCTCAGTGGATCCATGGATGCTTAGAAAATAACTATTTCAAAATCTTGTTTTATCCATGAACAAAAATTTTTATATTAATAGCCTAATCCTGTCAGTCAACCAACCTGTTATCCCTGTTTGCCAGCAAAATGAAGGTTTCCATGTTCAGTTATTCCTTAGACGCAACATGAAAACCATACGGGTTTCCTTTGGTCAGTCACCTCAGTAAGTCACTAAGTGTAGATTAAGTTTGCTCTACTGATGAAACTTTGCCCCAAAACACTGTGTACAGAGCATATGTTTTGAATTGTCTGTATTTGTATAGTAATAAAATGTTCCTTCATTCCTAATCAAAGCACGTACCAGTACATTTTAGGACACTTTTCTTCCTAGCCAGCTTGAGAGTTGATTTATATGTAGTTAAATGTTCCTTTCTATAGGAATTCCAATTCAATTCTGAAGAGGCAAGCATCTCTGCATTCTTCAGATAGTGTGCATGGCAGGAATATTAGAAATGTGTAGCATTATTTAGGAATGTGTGCATCCAGCAGACTATGCATGCTTTCCATGCCTGAATAATCTAAACCAGAATATACAATATGAAAATTTCCTCCCTATTCCCCCAACACTGCTGGCATAAGATAATGGCTTTATGAATCCTTGGCACTCTAGAAGCAGTTCTTTTGTTCTCATTCATCCTGGGGCTGACAGGGCTATCTCTGAATGCTGGGATTCAGCATTCACCCACTTCAGCGCCCGGCTCTCGCTGGCTGCCACCCGCAGCTGGGAGAAAGTGATGATCAGGCAGAACCACCAAGTTTCTATGTGGGGACTGGCTCAGTCCCTTTAAAATAACTGAGCTTCATTGGAAAAATTGAATTAAAAAGCAAGGGCTGTGAACAGGCATCTCTAAATCCCAAATTAGTCCCAGTTGGTCCCTAACTAAGCACACTGACTAGCTTTGTCATGAACCTGACCAGTTAACAAGTTTCTTTAGCTTCTGTGTATCCTTAATCGGCACTTGCACTGGCCTAGGTTTTGAGAGAAAGGGGTAGCTTTGTCCTTAAGTCCGTGGATTGGTATATACTAAACATAGGATAATTTCCCAATTCTGCCACGGACATCTTATGATACAAATGGCATGTTATTCAATTTCTTTGCATCCTTATTCCCCAAATAAAGGATAATGTTGTTAAGATGCTGCAGTGCTCAGTTCTGTGTTTCTAATATATACAGACATTATGATAATGAGGGACAGTAAGTAGACAGACAGTGCAAATATCCATACCCTGGAGAAATATCCACTGAATGAGAATTTTGCTCATCTAACAGTAAATCATCAATCTGTAATGATTTCAGCAGTTGGCCATTTGGTAGTAAAACCATCAGTCCTACAGTATGGGCAGATGCCTCTATAGCTATTATTTCATGCAGCTGAGATCAGGATTTGGCCCTAACATTTAAATTGCCCTGATGAATTCTGCTTCTAAAAATAATCCAGAAACAGATTGCAGAGGGTGAACGGTATGCTGAAGTACTAGCTCATCTATGAAACCTTCTTTTTTTGTGAAGACTTAAAAGAGCATTGTGCCGCACTGCCTCCCTTTTCTATTTCAGCTCCAGCAGTCCACAGCAAGAAGTGGTGGTGAATAAAACAGTTTGCCAGATGAACTGAAAACAGACTTAGCCTAATGTTGGTTATGGCCTATTTACAATGCTGGCTGCAAAACTCAACCCTCCCCTACCACTCCATAAGCCTAAGAGCACAGTTTTACTTAGACTATGGAAAAGTGATATTTTTCAAAGCACTCATCCAAACAGAGATCTGGCTGCAAGGGATATTGTGGGCAGAATCATGTTGTGCCCTTTCATGAGTGCTTATAATAATGGTACTTTTTGTTCTTGCCGTGGCTTTTGGCAGAAGATTTGCCTTTTTGAGGTTGAAAATAACTACAACAGCGTATTTGTGTGACATGAGTGCGAGCTGCGGGCTTTGCCTTGTACCTCAGTGTGAGAACCTATGTTGCCTCTGAGGAGCTCATGCGTATTAGCACAACGTAGACAGCTTCCTTTGAACACCAAAACTTCAACAAATCAAACTGTGTTTGAGATTTTACTGACTTGCAAACACATCGCAGCATCTCTGATTAATTCATCCCTTCCCTCTGCTAACATTTATTTTTTGTAACATAGGTATGCAAGCCAGCCTGTAGTCTGGTCTCTTCTGTGTTCTTGCTCCCTCCTAACTGTTGTCTGAGACTGTATTTTATCCTTCAAGACGCTCCCACAGCCTCAGCCTGGTTATTTTCCCAGAGTGCTAAAGACAGTAGGGATGAGGAACCACAACCTCCCTGAGAGCAGCAGGAAAGGTGAAATGACTAGGGCTAGCAGGCAGGGCAGACGGCTCAAGGATTTTTAACAAACACAGCAGAGATTGGGAGAACATTTTAATTCTGATTCATGGAGACATTTGTAGAGAGGCTGTGCATAGTAGATATTTTCACCATCCTTCAGTAGCTTTGGGAGGCACCAGAGCTAGAGTTATACACTTTCTGAAGCTGCTAGGTGGGATGATAGGCTTCCCAGTAAACTTGCATAGAAAAGACTCTTCTCCTTCCTGAGGGGGGCAAGGAGGACACCATCAAATGGCCGAAGTTAGGAGGGACCACCATGGGGGTAGACTAAGCTAGACGGGAGAAGCATCCAGTTTGTAGAATATAAATTCACACCCAATTACTCTTATATGGTCTTTGAAGCATGTATTGCCTGTAATTTGGGTGTTGAAAGCTGTGGAGTTTTTTTTCAGTCTCATTATGGTGGCATCAGAAGGATTAAATCCAGTATCCATATCAAAAATCCCTATTCCTTATAAAGAAGGCAGCTTGCAATTCAGGATAATATTGAGAGATTATATGAGAGTGTGCTCAGCCAACACGCACTTGGCCTGGAGCAAATAAAAGAAGTTAATTCCATTAGAGTTGTGAAGAGACTTCTGAACCTGTTGACAATTGTTTTCAAGCAATTATAAGCAAAGAAGGTGTAGATCCAGTTGTTGTGTGATGAGAAAAATATTTTAATGGGTCTCTAAGCTCTCTAAGCACCAATGCAGACTCTCTAGCGAATAGTAGCCAGGCTACAACTGAATCTTCACAAAGCCAAGCTTTCCATGATAATGCAAATATAAAGTGTTTCAAAGAGCTGTGTATGTTCTCTAACTACCTAAACCCGGACTAAGTTTCGTGTGGCTGAGCAGAGCCAAAGGTCTTTGCTTTGGCCTGACAGGCTAATGGAGTGAAACTTCAGTGATCTTCACTAAGACGTGTGTAGATTAAAAGCTTACTACTGTTCTTCCTGCTGAAGCCCAGCCAGGAACAACAGAGGACGGCACTGGGCTGATGTCATTGTCTGGAGCTGCTGGGACCACATTTATCAAACTAGACGTGCTATGGAGGCTAAATAACGGGTTGCAAGCACTGAGGGTTTTAAATCTGAAAAGCCTCATACTGCTTTGAAAGCCTTAAATAAAGATCCACTTAAACTGGCAGTGAACCTAGAGAAAACCCTCTCTGCTGACTACACTTGCATCTATGTCACTGTTTTTCAACAGCATAAAAAAAAAATGTATGTGAATTCATGCACTGGGAATGCATGAAGACAACAGATTTCTAGCCATACCTCTGCTAGTACCAGAAGTAGTAAGTTTGTTTGAAAAAAAGCATTTGTTCTAAGCATGGGACAGAGAGCATTTGATATTAATGTGAAGTGGTTTAAATGGCTCCTCATATGCACTGCTTAAAAGATTGTCAGTGCAAGTTATTTTTAAGTCCCAAATGCACCAAAAGATGACTGATATACACAGATAAACACCAACGCATGGGTGGAAAGAAAGCAGATAGCCAATTTTTATTTTGAAGTCTTATCCACTTAAGAAATAGTTTATAGTTTATGCATTATATTGTTTTCATTTTGTACAGATTTTTATTTTCGTTTTCTAAAAATCTGCCTTTGATTATCTCTCTATATGAAGCAAGTACTTTGTCCTTCTCCCTGAAAACAGCAAAGTAAAAATTTAGGGTTTTCTTCACATTCCTTTATGGCTTCTAAATGACATAGAAGAGTTATGGCAAATTCCTTATACTATTACACATACTACATGGATTGCAAACCGCCTGCATCATTCTGCTTGGCATGGGCAGTCATCTGTATGTAATACAGTTATATACCTTCGAAGTAAAGACAACCAATTTATCCTACAGATTACTTCTAGGCAAATGAAGTAGCTGCACCACATCAGTCAAAACATTCCTTCTCATTACTTCAGGTAAAAAAAAGAGAAGTTTTTTCAGTGTATCCATAAAGATGTCCTAAAAAAATCAATTTTTGGTTTGTTTTGGGGGATCAGCTATAAAATATTAACAGTCTAATCTGAAAGATATTTTGGACATTTTGTAGGTGAACACGAAAAAAATCCTGTTGCAATTTAGATTTTCTTCAACAAGCAGTAGCAAAACAAGTAGATTTTAAACTCACCTGTTCAATTATTAACTTCCATTAAGTCTACAAATTATTAAAAATTGAAACTAAATTACAAAAAATATTTCTCCAGTTCTGGATTGCAAAATGCTAAAAAGTCTTTTCTCCTGATTCCTAGGAGAGACATACCAGTGTTAGAATTTCATTTTGTTAGAAAAACACTAACAGTTTAGTAGGATATTTTTTCTTCCTATTTGAATCTTCTCCATATATTTCATTTACTGTGAAGTAGTGAAGCTGTTTTATTAAATGTACACATTAAACAGAAAGTCTGTATGGAAGATACGTTCACTGAATAATTATAAATATAGTTCCCCAGCAGGTGTTTACACTTGGAGTCATACCTGCTGAACAGCAGTTTTTAAACTTTCTATTCCTGAGGCAATCATGTAGAATAGAATCTCATCCGGATTACAGCTGGTTGCAATTTTCTGGGAGAAAAAAACAAAACAAAAAAAACCCCCACAAAACCAACGAAAAAAAACCAACAAACACAAACATTTTTTGTTTGGAAAAAAGAAAGTTACTTACTTGTAACCATTCTTCTTTAATATGTCTTCTCAAAATGTACACTCTCGCTACCTTTATATAAGCCCTGCAGCTGGATGAATTTCTGCCATAATGATACTTAGTGGAATATGAATAAAGCTAGTGTCCCTCTTGTGCGTGCGAAAAAGCTGGAGGATGTTTACAACTCCAATCTCTTCTCAGTCACAGAAATCCTGTGTCATCTATAGGGACTTTGAAGAAGAACAAGTGTGAGAGGAAGGGTACCTATAGGCGGGCAGACAATGTATAGGGACTGATAGTCACAAGGGCACAAGGCATACGGGAGATAACCGGTGGGCCGGACGCATTGCCCCGGAGGAGCAGAGAAGCAAGGACTGCTTCAGCGACCACGTCCACAGCACAGCCTGGGGGCTCAGGGTGGCTGAAAACAAACATTTTGATTTAAATTAATGATCAGAAAGAACACAGTTGTATTCAGAAATGCCGAAACCTATTCTTAATAGTAAACCAGTAGCTTCTAAATCCAGATTTCTGCTCTGGTGATGTTTCAGATTTTGGGCCTAGTTTAGCACACGAACCACACAGTGAATACTAGAAATTTCTCTGGGGTAGATATTAGTTATCATTTCTCCTTACAGCCTATTTAAAACCCTTTGTTTCCGTGTTACCAATGCCCCTTGCTAGTTGCTCTTCAAATAGCATCATGACAATCAATACTGTAAAACTAGGTACCCAAGAAAGAGCCAAGTAACTGTGCAAAGATTTCAGTTCAGGTGCAAATAAAGGAGTAATTTAAGATATTTCTGTGCTTTTAGGAACACCTTGGTGATCAGAGGGTAGAAGATGGAACTGTTGTGCTGGGTGATGCACGTGCTCCTGCAGAGCCCAGTGGCAAGCAAATTCTGGCAGTGAGAAAGTGGCTGCTCCTTAAGGTATCCTTCATTTCCAGAAAAAACTCATCCAAGGATTATTCTACGTAATTGTTCTGACTTTAGCTTCTTAATTTCAGGTTGACCATCAGTGCGTTGCCTGTACTTCACACTTTATTGTACCAGTGATTTGTGCTGTGGGGAAGCCGTATTTCCAATCCCGTGTTGTTCGGGCCACCCTGGTGGTAAGCAAGACTCCTTTATTTTCATTGCATTCCCTAGGAGCTAGAGCCTCAGCTTCCACAGGGATAACTGCAATTTCTTTCAACTTCCAGATGTCAGGAAAAGAGAAATCAGGTAAAAGGTGTAGATGTTCAGTTAACATTGGACTAAGTATACATATGCATCAGTTGTCTTAGGAGTTATTTGCTTATAGCTCACCTACCAAACCCCGAAAAATTTCCCCTATAAGCATGTAACCTATGCAGCGTTATTCAAGTGCTACTTTAAAATGTCATTCCTTGGAGATTATCTCCTTTCTCTTGCCTAGAAAGTGGGTGCAGCTTTGTTGCTGAAACGTCAGTGTGGCTAGAGATCTTAATGAAACACACTTTACAATAAATAAACTTAACTTCTCCTAAATAAATAGTGTGTATTCAGAGTTATTGACACTTATGTACTCATCCAGATATTGTCTTCTTTATTCTAGATAGACAATACCACTATCAGTAACAGCATACCAGAACTCCAACAGTAAGCATAGACAAAGTTTTAGGGACATTTTATTATGGAAATGGAGGATGATGTCATCTTTCTATGTAAGCAAACATACTATGGGACAGTATGTAAGTCTGGTTCTTTTAGAAAGTACAGGCACAATGTGTTCAGCAGTTATAAACTCTTAATGAATTACGGTTTTTATTTCCCTTCTCTTGTCACTTTAGATTCTGAGAAGTATCTTTGAGTAGTATTGCAATTTATGATACATGTGGAAGGAAGACTGGCTAGAATGAGGAGTAAGAATTAGATACATATTCCAATTATTATACTCTCCTGTATTGTAACAGACATTTGTCTTCAGAATACTTGATTTAAGCTCATTACTTAAGCTCATTATACTTCCTCATAATCTTTTTTTCCCTTAAAACTGGTAAAGCTGATGAAGAAGACTGAATCTTTAACAATGTAAAGAAGTTCTCTAAAATGGCAACGTTACTCTGTTAAGAAACTTTACAGCTTGCCTAAGTGATCATAACAAGCACATTCTTAAAGCCACATTTATGGAACAAGTGCTGCATAATGGACAACCACACTGATCATTCTGTGTGAGATCATTTTTATTAGTGTCATTATAATGCTCTGAGATAACCGACTCTAACAGTTTAATCTTACAAATCAGACATATTCTGGCTACTGTGATGGAAATCTTCAACCACTCTCCAAAACAGCCTAGAACGGCCAGAATAAATAGCAATTGTGAAATATTGTTCCTTAAACTTAATTAGGTGGCAGATTCTTGTGGGAGCCTTTTAGAATTCTAATATACAATTTACAGAAAGAATAAAATAATTTTTCAGCTTCTGACATCACAGAATGGCATTACTTCTATATGTCTTAAAAATAATTGGAAATGTAGTGTCAATTGATAGGAGTGAGACTGTTTTTTTTTCTTTCTTTCTTTTCTTTTTTTTTTACCCCCAAAATAACTCTTCAGGACATAGGGAGTGTATCTGAAGGGCTCTCAATTTCTTTTACCCTTGAAGTGTCCCAATTGTAAAAAACTCATTTTAAAAAATTCAATGTACTCAAGGGCCTTCTATAATTCCATCATTCCGTGGCTTCTAAGTAGCATCAGACATTGGGAGAGATGGATTTATCACAAGGAAATGTAAGAGGGGGCAGTTGCTCCATTGTGCAGCCCACAAATCAACCCCACGGGTGCTTCCAGCCTTAGCCCAAGTCTATCAGTAGGCCAAGTACGTGGGTTTTTTTAAGCAGCGTAGCATAAGTGTTTCCAGAGAAATTCAAGCAAGCGTGAAGTTTCCTAGCCAAGTTGTGTTGCTGCTCTTTGAATTTACAATTCTGAGAAAGTATTCTACTTAAATGGAAAAACAAACAGATTCCCCCAGTCGTAGCCCCTTCTTCCATATGCATAGACATCTGCCATAGGAAGTTTTTACAAGCTAAGAAGGAGAACGTGGGACCCTCATACTAACACTTGCCCTCTCTTCTCTGTCTGAAGGATTCTCTCAAGAATCCTTTTGCCCATTATTTGGTAAAAATCATTAAAACCAGTCAGTTTGTTTTGGCTGAGTTTGAGACTGATTCAATCCATTTTGAGCTATTTTTTAGTGGTTTCATTATCCAAACTTGTATGCATCTTTTGGGCTCAGGAAACTTGGCACAAGTGCAGTGTTCTTAGTTTCAAAAGTATTAAAACATCTTTCCCTTTCACCAGGGTTTTATTTCTCTCATTACACCATACAAAAAGAAGCAAGAGCTCCTCATTCTGCTGCCAAATTTCATTCTCATAATAATAACAAGAAGTAAACTGAAACAAACAATACAAAATAGGTCATTTTTATTCTACCTCGCATATGTTCATATAATTAAAAAAGGGTTACAAGACAACTGACTTTCCTCTAAAAAATCTGTCAAAGTGCCAAAGTGCCAAAAGCCACTATTTCAAGATCTTCATAAAGGCATATCAAAAGGGGTGAGTACAGGTGGTGATAAAAGATGATGGAACAGCTCGTTCTGGGTGTCATCTCAAGGCGCGTGGAGGAAAGGAAAGCTATCAGAAGTACTCAGCATGGATTCACCAGGGGGAAATCATGTCTGACTAACCTGATAGCCTTCTACGATGGCATGACTAGATGGATAGACGAGGGGAGGGCGGTAGATGTGGTCTACCTTGACTTAAGCAAGGCGTTTGACACGGTCTCCCACAGCATCCTCATAGGGAAGCTTAGGAAGTGTGGGTTAGATGAATGGACAGTGGGGTGGATAGAAAACTGGTTGAAAGATAGAGCTCAGAGGGTTGTGATTAGGGGCACAGAGTCTAGTTGGAGACCAGTGACGAGTGGTGTTCCCCAGGGGTCAGTACTGGGTCCAGTCCTGTTCAACATATTCATCAATGACCTGGATGAGGGGATAGAGTGCACCCTCAGCAAGTTTGCTGATGACACCAAGCTGGGTGGGGTGGCTGACACACCGGAAGGCTGTGCCGACATACAGAGAGACCTGGACAGGTTGGAGATCTGGGCAGAGAGAAACCTTATGAAGTTCAACAAGGGCAAGTGTAGGGTGCTGCACCTGGGGAGGAACAACCCCATGCACCAGTACAGGTTGGGTGCTGACCTGCTGGAGAGCAGCTCTGTGGAAAGAGACCTGGGAGTCCTGGTGGACAACAGGATGACCATGAGTCAGCAATGTGCCCTTGTGGCCAAGAAGGCCAATGGCATCCTGGGGTGCATCAAGAAGAGTGTGGCCAGCAGGTCAAGGGAGGTCATCCTCCCCCTCTACTCTGCCTTGGTGAGGCCGCACCTGGAGTACTGTGTCCAGTTCTGGGCTCCCCGGTTCAAGAGGGACAGGGAACTGCTGGAAAGGGTGCAGCGGAGGGCTACGAGGATGATTAGGGGACTGGAACACCTCTCTTATGAGGAAAGGCTGAGGGATTTGGGTCTCTTCAGTCTGGAAAAAAGACGTCTGAGGGGTGACCTTATCAACGCTTATAAATACTTAAAGGGTGGGTGTCAGGACGATGGGGCGAGGCTCTTTTCAGTGGTGCCCGGGGACAGGACAAGAGGCAATGGGCACAAACTGGAACATAGGAAGTTCCACCTAAACATGAGGAGGAACTTCTTTACCCTGAGGGTGGCAGAGCACTGGAACAGGCTGCCCAGAGAGGTGGTGGAGTCTCCATCTCTGGAGACATTCAAAACCCACCTGGACGTGTTCCTGTGTAACCTGCTCTAGGTGACCCTGCTCTGGCAGGGGGGTTGGACTAGATGATCTCCAGAGGTCCCTTCCAACCCTATGATTCTATGATTCTATGATTCTATGATTCTATGATTCTAAACACAGCAGAAATATTAGAGAATAATGAAAGTTTGACTACTTAAAATAGTTTGATCCTTTATTTTTTTGGAACACCATCTGTTTGTAAATGGTGGGAGATCTTTGACAGGATAGGAAAATTACAATGAAAGACTAATGAGAAATGCGCTTAAAATTAGTTTCTATGAAGTTGAGGAATACATTAATTAATAATAAAATATAGCCATGTCACTAAGAGATTTACAAAAATCTGTGGCATGTTACAAGCAATGTCAACACCATAGGCCACAGATTATTGGTATAGATTTGGGGATTTTTGGAATCCTCATATTCTATACCATTCAGATTGATCATTTGACCTACCTACCTATCCTCTAGGATTTTTCTAGGAATTTCTAGGAAATTTCTTTCCCACTCAACAGTTCTTCATCTTTTATTGTTTTGTAAAGTGCTTCTTTACCTCTTCTCACTTCTAACAGAGCCCTGCTCTGTATTTTCCCTTTTCTGCTATAACCATACTACTTGACAAAACTGAACTCATAATTCAAGGGGAGATTACATCATGAATTTATACGATGACTGTAATATTTGCAGTGTTGAAATCTGAGTTTCTTCACTGTCAGTCAGTACCCAGAAGTGGATTGTAGAGTCTTTCTTTCTGTAAGTATAAGGACTTTTTGCAGTATTAACTTTTCTTTCATGAAAGTAGGTAACATTTCACCAAACAGATGACTCCTGATATTCAGATGTTGGATTGAATTATCTATTTAAGAGCCACCTAGTGGGTACAAAGTAGAGTTTCTAACTAGGTGAACAAGAGACAATTTGGCAATAATATGTTCATTTTGAGTCCTGTTTCCATCAGGAATGGTAGAAAAGTTATTTTTCATTTAATTTTAAAGCTTGAAGAGAATTAACATTTTGAGAGTGTTCGGAAAGTATAATATCAAAGAGTGTGGGCATTGCTAGAACAAATTTATCCCAGTATTTCAGAAAATATTCAGTCATAATTCAGATATTTATACTAATGGATTTCTCTATAGCTTTCTGAATATTGTCCAATCTAGCTTCAACATTGAGCAATTTATTAAAATTTCCTGTTTCAAATAGACCTGACACACAGTCATACTTTCCACAAGAATGGCTGTCCATCCTGGTTGATACCATGACCAACAGCAATAGATACGTAGCTAAGAATAGAAAAATACACTAACTTGTAGCCGTCTATAATTCACCAGATCTACAGTTAGTAGTCCTTGAATTGTCCTGTGGCGTTTAGATGGCCTCCAGTTTGCCTTTGACGGATTTATTCCATGTACTTGCATTTTGAAGCAACATAAATT
This sequence comes from Chroicocephalus ridibundus, assembly GCF_963924245.1. Taxonomy (NCBI): domain Eukaryota; kingdom Metazoa; phylum Chordata; class Aves; order Charadriiformes; family Laridae; genus Chroicocephalus; species Chroicocephalus ridibundus. The sequence goes on from NC_086286.1 coordinate 94,743,333, forward strand.
TTTGACATATACATTGTCTTGAGGAAATACATTCCACCATTTTGATACTTGCTGTTGTCCATTTTGCACCTTGACAACTGATAATCTGATTTGATGGCTTTTAGTTCCCATATTATGAAAACCAACAACTGTTTTCTGTTGATGTTTTCAGTGCCCTCTTCAGATTTTACAGACCTCTCTCAGCGAGCTCTTTTCCTGGCTGAAGAGACCTATCGTATTGAATCACTCCTTTCATGGCAGATTTCCAGACCCTTTGTCACCCTTGTCTCCTTTCTCTGAATTCTGCCTCAGCATTTTTGAGATGCAGAGAAGAGAGCAGTACCCTGTAGTCAAGACAGGGCTGCACTGTGGACTCAGAGTCACATAATGAAACTTTCTTTTTCACTGTGCCTTTCCCTGTAACTCCTACTACTCGAGCTGCTTCCATGACCACTACTGAACTATTCATAGAAATATGAATTATAACTCCAAGATCTTTTTTCTGAATAGCAATCTCTAACTCAGAGCCCATCAGCAAATACGCATGCGTGTGTGTGTGCATGTAGGTAGCTAGTTTAGTTATTTATGGTATATTTAGTTATTTTTCCTTCTGTACATTGCTATGCATTCATTGTCACTGATTTGCATAACTCATTTTACTCCCATCATCACATACCACATATACTCATTTACTCTAATGTTGAGTAAATAGAGATTTTAAAGGAACTTATTCTTATTTTGAAATAGTTGGTATTGAATTTATTGTCTTCTTTTTTACCCAGCAGTAAGTGACTTCTTACCATGCAGGATAAGAATAATTTTTAATAATTTTTTTTTTCGGACTAGTTTTGTCTTGAGGAATAAAAATGCCAAGAATGTGACTTAACGTAGTATATACTAGGAAAAATCTTTATAAGAGAAAAAATTATCTACAACTGCTTTTTAAATTTGAAAATCAAGAAATTGTTAAATATGGTTTAAACACATTCTTCAAACACAGTATTTCACACTTAGTTTAGTAAATCTGTGTTATCTTTTTCTACAGCCTTTTCTTTCTGCTTTGAGTCACCACATACCTACGACAATAATTGAATTGTTTTTGGATTTAGACAATATGTGATTTTTCTGTCTGCTTAACTGTTGTGGACTCAAAGCTTTGCTTTCCACTTTTCACAATGTTGCTGTGAGATTTCAGGCAGGTCACTTTTCTCTTAGCTCCTCTTCTGTTTATTTGGGTTAATAAGTCAATGACATAGGTTGAGAGACAAGATATGCTCATGTGTCAGTGGGAATGGGAGCCATGTATGTCGTGAAAGGTAGAGTGAAAGTTATAGGGGATATTCTTTTTTACTGTAGTCTCAGATTCATCAGTTAAGTTCCAAAGTCCATTAGATAGGTATAACCTAAATAACCACCCTCAAAATGACAACTTACACCATGACAGTGAGGATGATAGTATTATTTATTCCACAAAGCGATGAGCATTTGCAGTGGCTAATATATATTTGGGTATATAAATGTTCAGATACTGAAGTCAATGTTAATTCTTGTTTTCAGTTGTTTTTTTTTTATTTGTGCTTTCATTTCAACTACTTATTTATAGAAACCAGAATTAAATTATTTAAACGCTAGCTCACTGATCTGATCTTTGACCAAAGCAACACTAATAGCAATACGTGCAATTACTTCTGGACTGTTTGAAAGGAGTTTTGATTACTTGGTTGTGTACTTAGCACAAAGAAGGAAAGGGCATACACATTATTGATGCCACAAAACAATGTAAAGGGAACCCTACATGTTCTTGTTAAAAATATGTAAAGAATTTCCATACTAATAAAATATCTTTAGGGACATCACAAAATTCGTGGAAAGAAGGTTAATTCATGATGGATTTCAAGGAAAATTATTACTGTGACAAAGTGTTTACCACATTGCAAGCTAAATTTACAACTGCGGCTGTGTATCACAACATATTATTTATAGTAAAAGATAGAAACTTCACTGAAGTGGACCAACAGGGGAGTCCATCTGTGGCACAGCTGGGACAAGGGGCCTTGTGTGCTGAGCAAGAGAAGAGTGTAGGCTGCGGTAGATTAGGAGCAAGACCCTCAGCTTTGTGTCTGGTACTCATCCTGATTTAAGGCCATGAAACAGCAGTGTCCCAGACCAGCCCTGCCATGAAGTGGAAGAGATAGATAGTTTCTTGTAGGAAGAAAAATTGGGGAACATCACAGTGCTGAAAATGTCATCTGCTTAGGTTAGAAAACTTGCAGTTTCTCTGGATCAGCTTAAGGTCTTCAGTAGGAGTGCTGAAACAGCTGAAACAAGGGAGATTTATGAGGTCCAAGCTGCTACTCAGAGACACATGTGGAATTACTCCGAGGTGTTGCTCTCCAGTAATGTGTGGGTGTTTTGTAGGTAGTTTGGAAAGCAGGAGTCTAGCTGGAGGTCTGGCAAATTTTATTAATCTCAGCAGATTGTAAAGCTCATTACTGGAACCTCAGTGACCTTTATAAAACTGGTGCCTTTCAACCATTCCTAGTTTGGCCTTGAATGTTCACTTCGGTGTTATCCATTTAATCTCATACATTTTACCTTGCTGTAATCTTTCAGACAGACTTCATTTGAAGTGTAGCTCGCAAGCTGCTTTGGATGTAGGATGTGGCAAAAATGGGTTACAAGCAGCTGTAATTATTATTTTGTTTTAAAAACAGCTTGTTAAAAGTGACTTGGATCTGTTTTTTAAAGAAACCAATGGCTATTTTCTCCTGGCCATGTTCCGGAAGAATACATTTGATGCTCAAAGAACTTTTATTAAATGGTAGAGAAAGTCCAAAATTCGGTTTGGAATGGAAATCTTAAGGAAATCACCCTGAACAGGGGTGTTACTGCTGTTGCTGCTGAATGTAACCCTAGCGTGCATTTTCTTATAATTTGAAATGGGGAGAATGAATAAAGATGAAGAGGAAAGATAATCTCTGGACAAAAAACTTTGAAAATTAATGTAAAGGTGTTAAACCACAAAAAATAAAAATTCTGGAGTATTTTTATCAAGTTTTACAAATTGTTTATGGCAAAGAGAGACTGAATGCGGAAATGAAGCAAAAGAAGAGTCTGGCATGTGTCAGAAGTGAAGTGAATAGTGCAAGAGCACATACAAAATTGACTATTAACCTTCACAAATTATGGTGTAGTTTTGGACATATGGTGAAAAACTGGCACATACTGAAAAGTTTTTTCTTCATTATCTTATATAAAATATTTTCTATTGGTACATAGAAAAACCTAGAGATTTGTCAGTCAACCAACCTGGCAATGTGGATAGAGAAAATGAACCGGCATAAGAAAATTCTCTGGTATATGAGAAATATAACACATATTAAGTATCTTAATGCCCAAATACTGGAAATAATATTCTAATTGTTTGGTTGAAACAGTATAGCTGAGATAATGCCATGGGCTCCCCTTTGCGTAATTAGCACAAACCAGCATAGATGTGTAGCTGGATTCTGAGTACTGACAATATGAGAATATGCATCTTCTTTGTGTGGTGAATTTCTACTAATGAAAGAACAAAGCATAAAAATGAATGCATTACCAACCTAAAGACTTTTAAGATTTCTTTCATCTTTGATTCTTTTAGGTAACAGACATTAACTGGAATTCTAATAATGAAAAATTATCATCATGATTGTCTGAAACTACTGTACCGCCTTGAAAAGAAACGTTCTTATGTTGGGGAAACTATGGATTTGGGTTTTTTAGTTCTATGAAATTTACATAAGAAAAAGTAAATTCACTGGGTGAGAGGACAATTTGAGTTATAGGGTCAGAAAATAATTTAGGTTTGACGGGACCTCTGCAGGTCACCTTATCTAGCCCTGTTCGAAAGGGCTAACTTCAAAGTTAGATCAAGTTGTTCAGGTCCTTAATACCTTCTGTCACTAGATACAAATAGGAGAGGAATTGTGGAAAAATCAAAGAGCAGCAAAACGCTTCCAGGCCATTTCTTTTTTTTATGTTCTGCTTGTTTTAAATGGAGGTTTCAGGCAAGTTCACACCTCGTATAGCTGCAAAGCTCCATGATATCAGACGCAGCAGTTGAAACAGGACCATTACCATCACCTAATCTGACCATATGTGTAACACAAGCGGTAGGTCTTTCCTGACTTACTATTTATTCAGACCTACTACCCTGTGGTTATTTGTAAAAAAAAAACAAAAAAGGTTATTAAGTATTAGAACTAGTTAGGCATGTTAAGGTACAATGGGAACTTTATCCTGGAAAATGTTCTCTGATGCTGCGCCCTCCTACTTTGGATTATATTCAGTAAGGATTATCTGAGGAAATCACTTTAAAGGAAATTCTTTTAAAACACTGCATGTTACATGAAATACAGACTAAGTACGTGTCTGACAGAGCTTTAAGGTTGACCCTACACACTTTTTCTTCATAACGACCAATATAAAACAACAAAAATTACTTTAAAGCCCTATTACTCTGTAACTTATAACTTTTGAAACAGAGAAAACTCAGCTTTTCTGGGAAGCAGGAAGGTTAGAAAACCCATCTCTTCACTCCAGACTTGTCCTCAACCCAGCAAATTTCAGCACTTTCCTGAATTGTGTCAGTGTCCGTGTTGTCCCTCCTGAGCCAGGGGATGGTTTGTTCCAAGCACCTCCGAAGACTGGCTGTTGGCCTGCATCCTGCCCATGACCCAGGAGCCTCTCCCACGCCTCCGACGCACGTTGCCACCTCCCTACTTGCTCAGCCCATGGCTTCTCTCTGCATGCAAACGCTGGGCTGCTCCCCAGAAAGGTGCAACCACCCCTCCTGCCAGATGTTTCTACCTGACCCAGAATGTGACAGACAGGATAAGGCCACCTTCTACCTTGCTTAGCAACACGTTTTTAGTAAAGCAGAACATATGGTGCACATACAGTAAACCGAGCACAAACGAAACCTTTGTACCGTCTGTCACAATGTGCGAAAGCATGGAAACTCTGACAAGAGCTAGAACACCTCTTTCAGAAAGAAGATTGGACTGCTAGCAAGATTGGCTTTGACAATAACATTTCAATCCAAAATTACTTCCCCCCAAACCCAAAATAGTGTGGGAGTATTTGGAGCCGACATTTGGGTTCAGGCTGTACCTGGGGGAGGGGGAGAAGAAATTGCTCATTGTTCAGTGTAGCGCCTGGCAGTTCTGTTAATAAGCAATGAATCAGAAAAATATTTGCTTCTACAAAGAATTAACCAATTACTGATTAACTCTTATTCAATCTAAATTTGAATCAGGTGCCTGTAGTTCACAGTTTCATGTGGGCCAAGCAATTTCCAAGACTATGCCTTCATTAGAAAGTCAGAAATCAAGTAGAAAAATTTTTTAAAAAGGTTTTAAATTGTTTTTACGATATTCCATTTGCCAGTCATTTTGCATGAACAAAAGAATTTCAAGGAAAAAACGATTAAGTGGAGAAACAATTGTATGGTAAGTCTAAGTGAAAGCAAATTCTCCACCCTATAAAAACTTTAACCTTTCATAAAACTTCATTTTCTATAGTAGGATGAAACCTGGTACATAGACATGTAACCAAAAGTGCTCCAGTTGTGACAGTTTGAGAGATTACCTCTTCCTTGTTGACTGCAAGGTCGTTTTAGGGATGCCTTGTTCGCTTATCTTAGATGTGAAGTGAAATTTATGAGTCTACCTCATCTCCACCGTCATTTAAACTACTGCATTTTAACTACTGCAGCTGGGACACTCCAACACCACATTCTGGCATGGGGATACCTCACTAAGGTGAAATAATTTAATTATGTGTGATGATACATCTGTACTCTAAGATTATTTTTTGCTATAAAAAAGGAGGAACAAGGTGCTGACAGGTGGTGCACTTCAGCTCGTCCACTTCTCTGACACGTGGGAGAACTAAGATCAAGCCTCAACATCAGTGCTTATTAATCATGTTTGGAAACTGCAACTGCTCCAAAAGACAGAAACAAGGCAGCTGGTTTATAAAAGCCAATCATTAGAGCAGGCAAATGTGAATGACAAGATGCTCAAGTTTCGGTCTCTCAGCTGAATAAAGTACAAGAAGGATTTCAAGCCATCTCTCCGATGCCAGGAGACTACTTACCAATTCGGGTATAGCATCTCACCTTCCACCTCTTCCCCTCCTCCCCTTTTTCACAAATTCTTGTCCAAATAGAGCATCGAGCAAAGGTATTGCCTCGGACTTGCACTTTGCAAATGGTTTGTGAAAGCTGCTGAAATGTAGCGTGAGTTTAAGATTCAGAACAACATGTGAAAATAGAAGGAGAAGTTGCACAATATTTGAGAAGATTTGTTTGGAAAGAAAAAAAGAATCTCTTGGAAGGCAGAAACAAGCTTTTCTTAACAAACACCGAAATCTCAGTTTATCAATAACTGTAATCATGATTCTCTAAACCATTTCTAAATAAAATGATTCCAGTATTAAATGCTTTAGTAAGTGCCTTGCTAAAAATCTAATTACATCATGTGATCAGTGAAAGTCAAAGTCAAAAAATCGTTGAAGATATTTTCGAGTGAAAATGACAAACCATTGAGGTGAACTCCCAAAGGGGATGATGGAATAACCCTTCCTTGATTCTTTAGCTGAAGACTGAATGTAATTCTGAATACACATCAGCCAGACACATGGAATACAACAGCAAACAAAAAAAAAGAAGAAAGGGGTTTTACATGTAAGCTTTTGGGTGAAATGTAAAGTCTCTTCACAAACAGGAGGATGGCCTGGATTTTCCAGTGATCCCTTTTGACCCAAATGCTATGAAAGAAAAACAAAACAAAAACAAACTATGAATCAGATCACTTCTAAGTAATGGTCCCTCGAATGGAATGTTTTCTTAATCCGACTATTTCTGTAATGCTGTCAAATCAGCCAGTCATATTTTCCTGGTACAGTTTGTCCTTTATTTACTTTTTACCCTTCTGGAAGTTTTCAATATTAAATTATACCTACATGTGCATTAATGGAAGTATTTTCCTGAGGAAAGAAATGTGATCGACTGGACACTATTTGTCATGCTGGTCACCTTCTGTTTTTCAGTTTGATTTATTTCCCTTCAGCCAGCAGGGCTGTTCCAAGAATTTCTAAGTGTTATTATCAGTCATTTGAAAAGGTTATTACTTCACTGTATAACTACTTAATTTGCATACAATCTGGTCTGACTGATTGTGATATATTTAACTGTCTGGGTATTGCCTTTCTTGTTCTTTGGCAAGTGCCCCACCTCCAAAAAAGGTTTTTCCAGGGAAGCGAGAATAAAAAGAAGGTAAGTGACTGGCAATTGTGAACATGTGCAGAAAACTATCACAGAGAAATATGCATTCCCTTTTTGTGCCTCTTCCCTCCATGGTCTGCAGTTTATGTAACACAGTGTCAGATGGACTGTGGTCCGTAGAGAGGATTGAACAGCTTCAGGCAAGCCGAAGAGGAGTTCTTACATCCGAGGAGAAAAAAAAAAAGGCCAAAAAAAAAAAAAAAGCACAGTGACAACAGAATCTTTTTCTTTAAAAAAGTTTCTTAAAAGGTTTTCTTAAGACACTTCAGTTTTATGACAGTTAGATTTTTAGATGAAGAAAAAAACCAGGTAATTCTGCTTCACTGAAACTGTATTTTGTTGGGGAAAAAACCCTGTTGTTTTGTTGGACTTTTCATAGTCAACTGGAGGCTTCTCAGCAGCACAAACACAACTGAACTTTGTTGGTTCTAGATGGAGGGGCAAACCTTCAGCCACAAGAAGGGAAATAGCAGAGAAAGGGACTGGCTGGAGTCGGAGAGATCTGGTCAATCGGGCCTGTCGTTCCTTGGAAGATGGGAAGGAAATCCTCATGGGATGGCTTTTCATGGGAGCTCCTTCCCCTTAGTCGGAAGTTTCTCCCCTGTGCCCTCACCCACCCCTTCCAGCAGCAGCAGCCGCCACACAGCCAGCCCTTCCACAGCCTTTTGTCCAGGACCTGCACCTGGGCACTGCGATACGCAGCCCCTCTGCTCCCTGCGAGGCAAGGACTCCCTACACCACGCAAGGAAAGAATTACCTACCTTAGACCAAACAACCCACAGGGGTCATGATCTTCCTAAGATCAGTAGCATAAGCAGAAAGGTGGCAAAGCTACCCCGTAGCTGTGGGCCGTGTCCACTGCCCTGCCGTGGGGTGGATGGAGACTCAGAGCTGACTTTTTGGCAGGAGGCATAGCTGTGTGAGTATAAGCTCTGTGATTTGCAAACTCGCCCAAAACATAGGACACCTCAAACTGCTGCCTTTGCCAGAAAGGGAAAAAAACTAATAAATCATATGGATTAAATTAATTAATAGGGATAAAATTAAATTAAATTAAAGGGGTCAAGTTTTACCCCTTCTTTAAATATGAATATAAAAGGCCACAGGAAAACAGCACATCACAATCTCCTTGTAATTGCCAACTCACAGTAAAACTTAAATTGTACACTGGTCTGCAGATAACCGCATATCGTCATCATGAATAGTTAATGAATACTTGATAGTGTTTATCTATTCACTACAAAATGTCCGCCTGGCTCTCTACCATCAATGACCAGTGCAGACCAATTCCAGCCCAATTAATATGGACTGGAAGGCTCCTCCCAGGTTGAGCTCAGTTCCCAGCTATGACAGGAAACCACAAGCTATGTAAACAAATGGATATTTTGGTAAAGGAGATATCCAAATTTGTATTTAGTAATTGTTAAAACAAATACGTATTCTGACCAATAATAGGCAAAATTAATACAGATGAAAGATTTATGGAAAAGTTGGTTGAAAATGCATAAGGAAAATATTTTGTCATGTGTTTGCCAATTCCTATAGATCTTTTCAGAGCTCCACGCTTACTTCCTCCTTACATTGAATATTTTGCCTTTAGCAGAGGTTTAATGATTGCAGTGTTAAGATGTTCCAAGTGCTAATTTTTTGATAGTTTTGGCATGTCTGTTTGATTCAGGATTAACAGTGAACAATATGAACCGAATCTGTATTTATATGGCTGGCAAATGTATCATGTAATTTCAAAGGAAATCGTAGTTATACCACAATTATGCAAAGTGAATACTAGACTGTACTCTCAGACCTTCTGCTACTTAATATTTCGTTATTTCTCTGTTTAGATCATAGTTCATAAAGCTAAGATACACTTATGTGCATTTGAAAAGGCCTGAAGTTCAGATTCCTTTTATCAAGGAGCAGCATCCACCCTCACATTTCAGCCCCGTGGGAAAAGAAGCTCCATATCTGTAGCTTTGACCAAGTGGTCTACTCTTGACATCTGTTCTAGAAGAGGAAGCAATGAGATCTTTTTCACACTTAAGCAAGTAGTATAGATGACACATAAAATTGGAATTCTGTTTCAAAGGAAAATTGCTGATTTGTTTCTGTGCAACCACTTGTACACAACAAACCCCGTGCGCAGATCCATTCACAAGACCAGGGCCTTTCTCAGGGGTGCAAACCACAGAAGCAGAGAAGATGATGATGTTTTTACCAGATGGCTGATAAAAGTGTTGAGCATTTGCTCCTTTTCCCTGCTGTCTTCCCGACTACCACATAGCTATACAATTACAGCTGAATTACACTGTAGGATTGGTCCTCCTGGCTGATGATCAAAAAGAGTATTCACATGCACAGTTATGTAGATCTTTGTCCTGTTTTGGATCCCATAAATGTCTTGGTACTGTGTCCCAGAAAGAGATACTACAAATACTTAATTTCCATATTCATGTGTCATCTTCTGACTTCTGAAGTTATCCATATTCTTGCAGAAAGTTTATCTTGAATATACCAGTTTCAGGAAGACACTCAGTAGCTTATAGAGCGAAAGCTGTAAGGGGAGCACCAAAATATTTTGTATTTCATCATGCATGATTTATTTAACTGAGTACCCAGACAGCTATTTCTGGCTTACATTATTACAACTACCCATGATTCTTCAGACTTTCAAGGACGGACACAGTATAACACAATAGTAAACATAATGGACCAAATCTCAGCTCTGCACATATTTAAGTACTATTTAGCCCTGCTTAGGCATTCATCTTGTGAAATGCTATCTCTTCAGACTATTCCATTTCTCATTTGGTTTGACACTCTCAGATTTCATTAAAGCCTGTTTTTATCAAGCTTTTTGGAGCCTCAAAGTAGAATTTCCCTTTTTGTTAGGATTTGGTGACAAGTAGCATTAATATATCAGATTTACTTTCCCTCTAGCATGCAAAGGAATTATTTTGGTTGCTTAATCATATAATTAATCATAATAATTTTTTCTGGTGTGGAAATCAATGTCCTTGCATTAATTGTACTGTATTAATGCAATGTAATTAATTAATGGCATATTAATAATAGTCTTAATTCAGGTATCAATGTCTGAGTGCATTAAGGTCACGTTCTAGCCTATATCTTATGCATCTGCCCGCTTTCTTAACGATCCAGGCGTAGGAACCCTAAATCCATTCCCTGTCTTCCCATGATCCTCTGGCACACATTTAAGACACAAATCACAGTTTTCAGAGGAATTTCAATTTTGTGAAAAAACAGTTTTGCAGTTTTCTGTATGAGCACCTTTAGTAATTGTTCTGCTTTGGGATGATGCTGGCCAGAAGCCACGCTGGAGATAGGGATGGACCAGTCTGAGCTGAACAGATGTCACCAGCTCCTGGAGAAGATAAGGCACCTTCACAGATCGGGACAGCAGGAAAACTTTGAAACTCTTTGAAAAAATGCACAAAACACAGAAATTATGCCTGTTATGCTAAAGGCCTTTTCCTATAAATCCTTACCAGTGAAAATCAAGTTCTATAAAAATTCAAAAGCAGCCAATGAGAAGATTTTACTCTTCAAATGAAGAAGGCTGAGAGATTTTGAACAGCTCAGCAATCAACTTTGCATTGACATTGATTTTATATGGAAAATTCATAAGTTGTATGATCCTGCATGGCACTATCAAACCATCAGATATTAGATAGGTAGGGAGATAGAGAGACAGCTAGTTATTAACCTGAAGGAAGTCAAAGAAAAGTCTAGTTCACATCCTTTTATGCATGTGCAGTTACCCCACATATCTCTACCTCTATTGACCCATGTATATGCTCTGTATGATCCAAGTTTGAACTATTTATTTCTCCACAATGCCACGCCATGTACGTGGGTATATTCTCATACAGAATAATATTTATCACCTGCTCATACTCTTACTTAAATATAAGCCACCAGTAAAATTTGAAAAAGAGCATACAATACAACTATTGGGCATAGTGCTTTGTGGCAATTTCAAGAAATACCAGAGAATCAACGGGACAGACTTAAAAGGACAGGCCATATGCAGAAGTCATTCCATTTCCTTCTTGTTTCTAACAAACTAAAACCAGACTGCTTAGACCTACACCTAAGAAATAAAACTAAAAAAAACTAAATAAAAATAAAATGCTCAAAAAAACAGTGAGGTTATTTCCCAGCTACTTCAGATAAGCTTTCTCAGATGACAGAAAGATGACTGCTCTAAAGAAAAGCTGTCATTTAAATATAATAATATAGTTTTTGTCAGAGGTAACAAATGCATCCTGATTGCATTTCTTGTTGGATTGGCAATATGTGATTGATGGACATGAACTTTAACCTGTGGTTTGCTAGTGTCTTTTGGCAAAAGGAGCTTAAGCTGGAGATCATTCCCTGGATTTAGTTTGATTGACCAAACACTCTGTGATTTACCTTATTAGGAAAGACATCTAACAGTGGAGACCGCGTCAGCATTCCAGATGAAAGCCGTTCACCACTGACCAGCTTGTGGAAATTACAGTACAGAATTTTAAAATACGAACGTTTTATTTTTACTGCAAATGTCATTGCTTTATCCTATTCACATCTTGGAAGATGAGCATTACAGAGGTAGTACACAGGTCCTTTTCCTGCTATATCTAATTTATACACGTACAGACTTCTTCACACTAATAGTACAAACGGTAGATATAAGTACAATATGTTTAAAATAATGTCTTATGCCAATTCAAATTTTATAAGACCAATCTTTGGCTCCTTCCTCATGCCTTACATGTTTAAAATCTTATTGCAAGGAGCATGAACATAGGCTATGTTTCTCTCAAAGGAAAAATCCAGTTATCAAAATGTTATGCTACAGAAAATTCAAATAAGAATATATTCGCAGTCAATAATGACCTTTTGCAAACTCCCCAGCACACTGAAGTTTTGTATAAGGTATTTTAGTAGTATATTTTCATCACAGGAATGTAAATATAAAAGTCACAAGCTTAAATGTTAGCTAACTTTCTAGACAGGAAAAACAACAAAAAAAAGAATAAATATCCCTTTAAGACTTTTTTGGATTTGAAATGGAGATGAAGCACAGCTTGAACCATTGGATGCATGGCACCTCATTGGTTTCTGCTGGCCTTTGAAAAAGTCCTGACATGTTTTTCACCACCCTACAGCCCTCAGATTAACATAGAGATGTGCTTTTGGGACCTATTGCAGATTGCTTTAATCATCTTTCTGGGAAAACTGGAAAGGATTATTCCCCATGCCAACGAGATGCCTCTACAGTAACCCCATGTAACACCAAGGACAAAGCAGGAGAGACCAGGAGGTATCCACCCAGTTGTTGAAATGAAGCAGGTTTCAGGGATGTTATATGGGTTCATCTTCCAGAAGGGCCTCAGCCTCCTTGTAAAACTGAGCTGGAAGGATATCAGGAGGAAGACATCCCCAAAGCAAGCTGGGACACCCCATCGTGCCTGTGTTAGGTGTTAGGGGCCCAGTCAGGGAAAGGGGGAAAGGCAGCTATTCATCAAGCAGAAACAGTTTTGTAAGGAAACATGATCCCCAATGTGAAGGTCACTGACTCCTATCGGGTCCAGGACAATGGGGCCTGTGTGGTGGGCACAGCACAAATTTCACGCTGTTTTTCATACAATACTTAAAAAAATATACAAATCTTTTGCTCTAAAGGACAAGTCAGATGTTGAATATTTTGAAAGGTAGTAATACTGTCAAATTTAATAACAAGAATTTAGAACCGATCTAGCTATTTCTACTCAGAAAACTGGAGGATGGATCAATAAGTTTTATTGTACTCAAATATTAAAGCAGAATTTTAAGGACATTAGCTTCCAACATGAGAAAATGCCTCAGAGTGTTTCTTTTCTGTGACATGCCTCAAGTAATGACTGAGTTTAGAGAGTGTTAGTTTTTCAGCACAAATCTTACAAGGCCTTGAAGGAGAGCTGGGAAAGGAAGAGCAGAGGAGATGGGTCTTCCCATTGCCAGACTGCCCGACCTGTCCTTTCGTGGGAGGCAGCCTTAGGGATGCACTGCCATTCTTCTGCTGCTTCAGGCACCAGCAGCAACACCGAGGGAGTCCTTTCTCTCCCATGAAGCACATCAGGTGTTTTTTGTCTTCTGCCTCGCAGTTCCCTGCTCGGCTGCCATCGTGCAACCGAAGACTCCCCCAAATCTTCCTGCAAATCTTCATCAGTGACAGCACTCCACCACCATATGCCTCATCAGTACCCAGACCATCACAGTCCCCTTGTGGAAGACCCAGAAGATTTAGCTCAAAACGCTAAATGTATCAAAGCTCAGACGTCCATATGGACACAATTCTCGTGTGAAATGTCCAGAGGCCTGTGATCATGAGCAATTTCAGTAGCTTTCTGCCCAGCCCCTCTGAGCCACAGGGCTGGCCACAACATCATTCCTGCATTCTCTCTAGCACAAGGAATTACAATCTGCTCTCCAGCTCTCCACTAGGGCTTCAGTAACTCTCAGCTCCCTTTTACGGAAGTATAAGATGTCTCTGTGTAGTTACTGTAGCTTCTGGTAGAAAGATAGGGTGTATCTTATCTTGTATTTCAAATGTATTTTTTAGGCTTACAAAATTAAGCTCCCTTCCCTTCCCTGACCTGCCCCACCCTGCCTTTTTTTTCCTCTGTTTTTTTTTTTTATTTTTTTGGCAGGGAAGTTCCGGATCATGTTGAACTCCAAGGATGAAAACCGCAAGAACGTAAGAAAATCATTACAATCTTTGTTTAAATCACAGCTGTATGATGCCAAAAATATTTGCTCCTGGTATTTATTCCCTATTGTCAAAATCATTGCAAATAGCAGTCTATCTGAAACACATGGATTAAGTCACTGGCAGAAAGCAAAGTGACAGCCCTGTGAGCTGTATGAAGCATGCCACACTGACACTGGAGATTATCCACTTGCATTGCCTCAAAAATTATTTATGTTCATCACTGCTTCAAAGAAACAAGATAAAATGCTGATAAACTGAATAACAATTATCTGACCCACTATGCAAACAATATGAGTGACTCATTTAAACTGACATTTGAGATTGGCTGTACTAGCCATTTATTTTGGCAGTGCTCAACAAGAGATGAAACTCAAATGAAGCTGATTGAAGACAAATATTGATTACTCTGCCTTGCACCACCATTTGTCCTGGAATGTAGCAGTCACATAAGAAATTAAATACCTGATTGTTGTGTGTTTGTTTCCTCTGAATCAGAAACTGAGGTAATTCTGAAACAAATTATTACAGTAAAAGATTGTGTTATATTTAACATTGAGAATAGACTCACCTCTAAGGTTTGTTGCAAAACCCATTCCTGACCAACTCAGACGATCGTGATGATATCAAGCAGAAAAATACAGACAATGCCAAGTGAGAAAACTATCCAAAACTATTCTCCTGCAGGTGTGCTTGCCTTTGCTTTTCAAGGAGATTGGTGCAGAAAGAACAAGGACCATCTTTACTTTTTGTGTTGTGCAAGCCTGGGTTGCCAGGTTGTGGCATGGCTGGGCTCCGTGCTGAACCTGGATGCAACAGGTCTCAGGAACTTGGCTTGAGTATGGGGAGCCTGTCAGTCCTAAAACTTTGAGTTTTAATTCTTGAACTGAGTCACGTGCTATTCTACAAAACAAAAACACTTAAAAAAGGTACTTATCTGTAAGCACATATGTGGGCTTCATATCCTTAAATTAGATTATTTGTGTAGGTGCAGTTAAGTATACGCCTAAAAGCTTTGCTCCAAAGAGATGGATTTAGACACATTAGCTGTATAAGCACTGTAATAACAAAGTCCCTGTATCTTATCTGATTGCCTTCAGAGCTTTAATATTTTGCATGCCAGCCTTTAGTGTTAGAGAATAACCCAGCACATGGTTTATAGAGATGACCCAGAGACGCTGTACTGCATGACACAGCAACTCTTTTTTTCCACACAAGCAAACAGCTGAAAAGGGTGAACCCCTGCCTACTTTTGCATGAACTTTTGTCATAAGGCTGGATCTCCAAGTAAACAGAGAACTCTGAATATAATGAAAAAAATGTTTTCGGCACTTCCATTTACCCTTTGTGTACTGTTCTGAAAACTATATTATTTTAATAAATAAAACTATATTCTTCCACTGTGAAAATACTCCCATGGCAATCAAGTGGGTTTACCAGTGCCATGTATTCTCAAGTAAACAGGACCATAATAAAAGGTGAAGTTCTTCCCTCAATTTCTGGTTTTTCCTCAATTAAGATTTGAAACACCTTGTCACAAACTGTTGTGGTTTTTTTTTTACTGGGTGCCTATTTTACAAGCATTCTTATATCAGTACTGAAAAACATTCTAAAGATGAAAAATTGAAAAAGAGAGTAGAAGTATGAATCTCAACTCCCTTCTCAACAGCAAAAATGCAACATGGCAAAAGAGAAAATTTAATCATTAATCATGACCACATCATGCAAAAAAATCAGCTCTGTTTTTTTGTGTCAGCAAATCCTTTCTTGCTGGAGATCAATGTTGTCATCTATCTTGTGTGTTTAACTTTCAAACAACACTTGCTGCAAACTCATTTCAGATTTCAGGTTTCTTGACTCATAAATTCACTTGCATGTGATTGATTTCTAGTGAAGTGTGACTAATCAGTTTAATCATATACTACTGCTTTTTCAATGAACAGGTAAGAATGCTTACCTTAAAAAATGCAAATTTTAACAATTACTTCTGAGATAAATTTTCAGACAATTTATAATTATGTGTGAAAAAATAATATTCTTATTAATAACCTCATAACTATGTGAACACTCATGCTCAACAAATGATGGACCATTGTAAATATGCAGTAAATTTTTCGTGTTTATTCACATAAATCTTTGATTCATTGCCGGTGTATTTAGCTAGCTTAACCTCCTGGGTGGTACTGTTTTGCAGTAAATCAATACTGTTTACACATATAAGAATGCCGTCAAGACATATTTGACATGAAAAAGCCAATAAGAAAAAAATAGTAAAAATTTACATAAGCTAGCACTAATTTTATGAATCCTTATTTTGCTATTTAAGCTTTGACATGGCAATGTTTCATTAATAACAACTTAAATTATATATGAACACCTGGATGTATCTGTATTTTCCTGGTGGAACACTCTTTAATATGGGAGCAGTATGTGGTCTGTGGATATAAGATAAGAACCAAGTACTTGATCCTTGCTTTCCCCAGAACAGAAGACAACAGGAGTTGAGTTCCTTTGTAAGGAGATGCTGCAGACCTTTTAAGTCACCATTTCAAGCTAGAACACAGCCTAAAAGTCAGCCACACAAGCAAAAGTTTGGGCAAAGCTACAGTCACACCACCTAGTAACAACTACTTCGCCTCTTCAGAGGAGGGCTGCTGTTCCTTTTTAATTCTTCCAGAAATAAACATACAGCTTGGGTAGCACAGGAAGATGCAATGCCAATGCCAGAGGAAGAAAAGGCACGAGCCTGAAATACCGGGAGATTCACTACTCTCATTCTCAGGAGGAAAACCAAAATGTAAAAGTAGTTGGTGACTTCCCCCTGCTGGTAGTGAAGAGACCCATCTGTCTCCCAACCCTGATTATTGCTATCCAAAATGTTACTGACAGCATAAAGAGGCCCATCTGGACTCCTGGTACATGTTCTCCTTCATGCAAAGACAAATGCCTCAATCAGAGACAGCCTAAGCAGACCACAAGTGACTACAGTGCTCTGGCAGTGGCAAGGGTTACTCTCAGCAGCCCTCCTGGGAAAAAAAAACAGGGTTCAAACAGGGACAAACACAGCCTGAGGGTAAATACAGCCATGCCAATAACCTCAGCAGTGGGGCTTTGCTATCCTTAACCATGGAATGATGTTCTGTGAACTACTGGGTGAGGATAGACTCCCCCAGAAGAAGACAAAGAGTAACTCTGAACACTTGCAAATGCCATGAGAAATGTTTTAATTAGGATTGAGGACAGAGTGAGCAAATTCCTCCAGGTAAGTATAAACAGGACAGACGTTTTAAAGTTAGTGGGACAAAGTTTTCCACAACAGAATCAAAAGAAAGATTTTTCTTTTGATTGTGCATCACCTGCTAATTAGAAATGCCTTAATTCCAATGCAAGAGACATGGGAAGTAAATTTCAGAAGTAGAAAGTCCTAATACATAACCCAAACCAGGATTTAATTGGTAGAGAAAATTTGGTAGGCTATTTTTTTTTATGCCAGGAATATTAATATGAAAGAAACATCATCAATTCCTTTAACCGTGCTTGTTGGCTACTAACAATAGGTTACGAAGTAATGGTCTTGAGCTACAACAGGAAAATGGGGTATTAGAAGTGTAACAAAAACCATGGGCATGCTGTCAACTCTTCAGCATCAGGAATGTTTAGGTACATTTCAAATATCTGTCAGGAATAGCAAAGATGAAACTGATGCGGGGAGAGGCAGCGAGTAGATAAAATGAACTCCTGAGGTCTCTTTCAGCCAACAGTTCTGTGATTTTCTTATCTCCATGTAAAGCTAAAGTGTGACTAAATTATTCAGGGAGGCACCAGACGTATTCAGAAAACAGGCATTTCATTTGGTGAAGAAATTCCAGGTCTGGCATTTTTTGTTTTCCTATCAGGAGGAAACCAAATTCACAAGATAAAGAGTCACTTCATCCGTGAGCTGATCACACAGCGAGTGGGGGACTTGTGCAAGGCTACACGCAGCTCGGGACAAGGCTCTGCTTTGTCTGCTTGGGGGAAGGGTTTTTTTTTGCCATGATTATATCGTCTCACTTTATTAAATGACGAAAGAACCCCTACCTGGCCCTTCAGTCTCCCATACTGTGTCTGTTTTCAGATGGATTTTTTAACCAGATATTCTGTCTAGGGCCTGAAGACAACTATTGCAGCTGCGGTTGTTTTTGCCATCTAAACAGATGCAGTATAGCAGAAGTTCTGGTTTCTCTCAGTTCATGGTTTCTGATATATAAAGTTTCATTTGAGAATTTCTGTTCCACTCCAGAAGTGGTGTAATATGCTTTTTCAAGTCCATTTTGATGTCTTGTGACTGTACTGTAATACTATAGTGCATAGACTAAAGTGTAATGCTATGCTCTCATCCTTTGCTCACTGGTGAAAAGATTTCTTTGCAGCTCAGACTAGTTTAGTAGTAAGGAGTATCAGACTTTGCCCCCAGATCTTCCAAAGAATATATAGTTTCTACAGGCTCTGAGTAACTGACTTTAACAGTTTACCTTCTGCAGAAGACATTAACTTCTATGGAAATGTGATAATCAGCCTCTGAGGCTTGCATGTAACGATTACCAAGTTGTACGCTTGTAACATGAGTGAAGAGAAATGATTCATGAGTGAAGAGAAATTATTCATGTGTCTGTGAGTTGCTATAAAAGCACGTAAGATCAATCAATCTTCTCAATTCATCTATTTTTGACAATGGGTTTCATGCTGCAATATTTAAGCTGGCCGTTCTTTTGATTTCTGAAAACATAATTAAAACTTCGCCTTTTTTTAATCATGCTTAAATTCCTTCGTGCTCAGTATGAAAAAAAGACTTTTATTCTGATCTTCATTCTCTCATACCACTTTCGAAACATGTCCTCAATATGACGGTGAGATATAGTCCTATGTTGCTATTTCTCTGGCCCCAAAGCACTTTGCAAAGTATTGAGGTGCTGGATGCTATGGGAATTGACTCAATCAGGTTACAGAAGAGGTGTTGTGAACACTGCAGACTTAGATGGTGGCTGCATTGGGATTATTTCACTGGCACCGAGATTCAGCTCCATATGGAGAGAAATGCAGTAACCGTTTGCTCTTTGAAACAGAAAAGGAACATCATGTGCAGCCATAACAGAAGCATCCTTCAGTACAAACAAATGTATCAACAACCATAACAAGGCAATTCAGGGTTTAGTTTGCAGAAGAACAGCAAACTGTTGGATCCGAACGCAAAAAAGATGACATTTTGTTATTGGAAATTTCAAAGGATTTGAAACCACCTGACAACTTCCTTTTTGTTGAACGCCCACAGACAGTAAATTCAGTACTGGGGGCTGCTGACAGATGCTCCTCGCTTCTAGAGAAATTTTACGAATAACATTTTAATCCTTTCTTCAGGTTTTTTGGAGAATACTTCCATGCCTGCCTATCTCAGTAAAATATGTTTTGATTCCTTCCAGACCAGCCTGCAGTTATGTGATATATTTGGGCATGAAGCATTTAGTATTTGGGAAACTCAACCCAGGAACAAGGTCTTTTGGTATATCTTTCCTGCAAATACACCATAGCCATCTTCCATTCCTACCTGCAGTTTTCTGTTGGTTACTGAATCAAATTCCAGCTGAGTTGCATGTGTTGAAAGACTCAGGGATTAACAGTAGGTTTAGCAAAGGTCTGAACGTAGTTTTCCTTACAGACGGTAAAATAAAGATGCGCCAGTTACGTACTTCTGATTTAATTCGGATCATCTCTCCATATGGTCACACAAATGTGATAAAAGTTACTATAGAAAATATCATATGCTTGCACTGCAAAACCAAGAAGAAATAAACTTCACATTCTGAAGAATACCACATAAATACGCTCACTTGCTCTAGGTGACCCTGCTCTGGCAGGGGGGTTGGACTATATGATCTGCAGAGGTCCCTTCCAACCTCTGCCATTCTGTGATTCTAGCAAATGTATGCTGATACTTTGTTAGCATAGTCATAATCCCAATAATAAAGACAGGATGGACGCTGATAATCTGAGATGTCTGCTTTTGAAAACAGTTAATTCTCTAACTAAATCCTCTGACACATTTATCTCCAAGCTATCTAATGCATATATACTTCCATGGTATACCTTAGCTTCTAATGTTTTTACGCAAAATGTGGAAGCTAAGTGTCTCCAGCTCTATTGTCATCCCTCTCCTCAGATAGCAACTCTTTAGCTCTAGATTACATACCATAAGTGGCACAAGTTAGGATATACATTTAAATACAAACCGAGATCACAAACTAATATAAAAACCGGAAAGTCTCTATACTTATGTCTATGCTACTATCTTTTCTCCCTGCTCTTTCTTTTTTTCTGCAATGAAAAAAAAAAAGACTTTTTAATATGAGGCTTAGTCTCAAAACCACTTTCTATCAGCATCTCACATATTGCAAAAGTAGATCCCTCACTGTGTTCACACACCTGTCTCCTTACTGGATTTAGGTCACATTATAGCCATCCCTATTTAAGACATGCATGATGACTGCTATTGCAGAAATATTCTTGTGTAAAAAATAAATAAAATAAAAAAAAATGTGGACTTTTTTCTAAATCCCAGAGCTCACTTGCCAAGAGGAAACAGGGTCACTACTTTATTTCAAATTAGGCATTTAAGATTTACCTGTGTAGCACACATGCTGTATATCATCCTCCAGCACCCTGAGGGAAAGAAATACATTATTTATGTAGCTTTGCAGTAGCTTTCTGTAAGTAAATGCCTATTGGGACTTTACAGGTTAGCTTCCTGGTTTAGAATATTTTTATGGCATTGCATTATGTCATGAAGGAAACTGCTCCAAGTAAAAAATTTAACTCAAACAGTAATAATTTAGAAACTCCTTTTCCAACTGTAGTGCTGAATTTATTATGATCCATGGAGGCATTTACAGCTGATAGCTACTTCAGAAGACAAATGTTTCAGTATGACATGTGCTTTGACAGCCATTTGATTCTTGCCATGACTTTCTCTGTTGGGCTGGGCTGGAAAACATACGTGAGGATTAAAGCTGTGCCCTCAGTAAGTCGGGGAGTTCATATATACATGCTTCCACAAAATTCACAGCATTGTAAGTATTGTGTACTCACCACCAAAGTTTGAATTTGGCTTGGGCACAATATGGAGGAGACACCTAACACTAGGGTTTCATATTGAAGTGTCTTGGCTTTACCTTATCATTAAAAAACAAGATCTAAGCATTGTCCTCCAGGGCCAATGTCTTCATTGCAGACAGGGTGCTGGGAGACAGTGGACAGGGAGGGGGTGCAGAAGTTCAGCATGGGAAGCCATCTCCTAGGCAGGCTTTTGCCCGGCAGCAGCAGCCCCAGCAGGACCACAGGTCTCACCCACCAGCCCCCACACACACCTCACTGCCATGCAGAGGGATTTCGGCTGGAGAGTTGACTGACCACCTCAGGACCACCTCCACCTCACAGGATTTAATCTCGGATCCACTGAAAATATCGGCAGTAGTCCCACAGACTCATATTGCACAGGACTGAGTCTTTAATGGGGAATGGCATTAATATTAATGTGTTTTGCCTGTCTTTACTACAAAAGTTTCAATTTTTGTATGAGATTCATATATATGCTCATCCAGTCGGCTAGTGTACTGTTAGTGCAGCTTTACTGAAGTCAATGAAGTTAAATTGATCTAAACCAAATTATCTTCATTAGTTTAATCTAGAAGAGGGTATGAATCACCTGTATGTAAATTAAAAATATTTATATGTGACAAGGAGAAGCAACGAGCCTAACTTATTTTAAAAGTTCTTTCTGTCTTTCTTTGAAAGAACTGTATTTTATACAATATTCTTTGATCATAAAATTTAATCAAAACAACGTCTCATTTGCTGAATGCCTGCTGTTCCAGCCTTCGTTGTCGTCTTCACATAATTTTCAAAACATGTCAAACTGAAATTGTTTCTGATGGAGACAAATGTCCACTTGGGACTCCGATGAGATCATTGCAATCATTCCTACTTGTGACCTAAGCAGAAAAACACATTAACATGCCATTTTTATTACTGCAAGTTTCACTTCCTACGAGCAACATTTATTTGGTCTCAGTAAGAGGGTATTAAAGCTTAGATCAAGTTAGGACCACAGCAATCCAATAGAAGTGACCTTTCACTTCCTCTCAGCTGAAAACAGACCTTTCCGGAATAAAGCAGAAAAATGTCAGAGACTGTCAATGTGTATTATGTAGAGTGCTTGTGGGCTTCATGGTAGACGCACCATGAATTAAGTTTTATTCACAGTTATCATATTTATGCTGTAAAATTTTGTACTTTTGCATATTTTAGCATTTGTGCTTAATCTTATCCTCTTTTAATATCACAGCTATACAAAGTATATGCCCAGTTCTGTACCGTAGAAAACCTGAATTCCGTATGCCATAGAACTGTTTTGCATGCTTGTTGTTCCCGCTTTCCTGTGGAGGAACGAGTATTCCTTCTGCCAGAAATATAACCGAGAACTCTCAGAGATATTCAAGACAAAGTGTCATCAGTCACCGGAAACCAAATGCTGCTCATTCAGGAAATAAATTAAATATAGCCATACTGTGTCCATCTCACAAATCTCCTAACCCTGCACACATCTACCCAACTCCACACCTATGAATTACCAACTCATGGCCACCGTGACCCCAGCGAGAGCCTCCAAAGTGGTTTTATTCCCACAGTCTGAGCAGCACTCACATCTAAAATCGCCATCCCTCTGCTCTGTTTCTCTTCCTTGTTCACCTTTGATAGTCTTCATCTTTCCAGAAAAAAGTCATTGGCTTGAGCTTTCGGTCGAAGACCTAGAAAATTAAATCATCTGGATGCTTAGTGAGGCAGTGAGTTCAACAGATGGACTTAAAGTAAGAGTTCATTGGGTCTACGGAAGGCAGAAAGGAAAAAAAAAAATGCAGTAACAATTCACAAGTGGCAAATTACCATTAACATCAACAAAGCTCTCTGGTAGCGGTCCAAACCCAAGTCCTTCTCTGAAAACTGCATGACTGGGCAGCTGCTTGCTCCTCCTGTTCCCTCTTACATCTTGCTCACTACTGGCTGCCTCGAGGAAGGGAAGAGAATGAGTTTTGGAGTCCCTCAGCAGCCTGCCTCATTTGAGGCTTCAGGGAGAGGAGAGCCTCGCTGCACGGCTCCCATCTTAATAAATTATTTGTTATTCCTGGAAATTCCTGTTTTGGGCTATTCCTGCTCAAAGCCGCTGCTGCTGGTTGCTCCCCTTCACCAGTTCCCCGCCAATCACCTCTAGCTGAGATTTCTGATATTCCTGCAAATCGTATTTTCTTCTAATCATCCTCGCTGGCCTTGGCCTTTTTGCAGTCATTTAAATTAGCCAGGTTCACCATATTGCTTTAACATCCACTCCGTTGGCTGGACTCCTGCTCTGCTGCTACTGTGGCTTGCTGAGCCATTCCTTGCACAGAAGCCTCTGGCACCATTTCAGCTCCTGAGAAAGGAGGCACTGGTAGGCATGATCCATTCAGCATCCATGGTGCAGTTGACGTGTTCAGTAAGGAATATTTTCTCTTTTTTCCAAAAAATTAATTCTCAGAATTCTTTGTGCAGTTTTACTGCAGGCCAAGCTGCAGCCAAAGATCTCACTGTGAACCCTCACCCCAGGCTCTCTGAAAATTGTTTGTCTATGCTTTTCACAACCTGATTATGAATGACATCATATCTTTCCCTCAATTTTATAACAGAACTGTTTTTAATAGAAGCGTCACATGCCATTGCCAAGCTGTGTGAAAGCTGGACTTGTTTCTGCCTGTGTGTTGGCCCGCTCTATCCACCGACTGCCTCTGTTTTTCACCATGGCCCTCAGCACCCATGGGAAGACTGTTTTCCCAGTCTCTGGGGAACAACAGCTCTTCTTGCTCAGGCTTCAGTCCACCAGCCTGCACGGTTACACAATGTAATATGAGGAACTCCACTACTGTTGCTACAATTAGTCTAGACTTTCACCAGTGCATTAAAAAAAAACCAAAACTGGTCTAGAGAGAGTCTGATATGGTGGATTAGATACACGTTGCCAGCCTAGTATAGAGTTTTAGTACAAAAAATTAAGGCTTGGTTTGCTATGCTCCGGTTTTGGAGTAGGAGAAAACCTGATGTAAGTTCCACTGCTGCTGTAAATCACGCAGAAGACCTTACTGACCCATGGATAGCGAATTTAATGGACTGCAGAACTGGCTCTTAATGCCTGCTGTAGGCAATCTGCAGATCCTGCTCTCACTGTGAGGCAAGATGGTTAGGAAACTTCAGTGGTTACAGGTTCAGGTTCATAAAAACCACCCTTTAGACTGCTCTCCCAGTGAAATAAATTTGGCAATTTTTATTAATTCTAAGTTGTAATTGTACAGAACATGCAGAAAGGAAAAAAGTCTGTGCCCTCTGCCTCTATTTTTCTTCTGTCTTGTTTTTGCAGGCATTCATTCTTTAATTCCTTATATAGTAAAAGAAACACCAAATAAGTTCACAAACACACTACGTGGAGCTTTTGAAGCCTATATACATAAAAATAGTGATTTATGGTTTGACACTGTAGCAGACTTCTCTGAAAATGGTTTCTATTAAAAGAAAATTTGTGTTACCAAAAATAAATCTCTTCTGAAATGAGCAAAGAAAAAGAGTTGATGTGGGAGGGAAACCAAAAGCAAACAACAAAAGGAAATGAAATCCTGGGAAAACAGAACAAATTAAACCAAAACAATCAGGTTCAAGTTTCCAGAGTTGCAGGCTGGGTTATTGCTGCTGTTGTTCTTGATTTTCAGTTTCAGGAATGTTTGACTGGTTAAGTGGTTTCTGCATTTCCCCTCATTAACTTGATTTTTAGAAAGTCCATAAGAACATCTATCTTTCTGCTTCATCCTGATTAGCTTGTGCTTCTTCTCTGTCCCAGATGCACTAAACTATGCTTTGGTGGCCAAATATCACCACCAATTTGAAAGTCCCAGCTCCAGGACAATGACCATTGTCTCAAACTATAGCACTAGTTCACTTAACTATGTAGTTAACAGTAAGAGAAACAGAAACTTGCCTGGATTTGAAGATGGGTGAAAATAACTACTTTGTTCAGATAAGCAAAAGGCAAGTTTATGTATCTAGACTGAGATCCTCTATGTTTGGCTGAGAACCACTGTGAAAAGGTAAAAAAACCCAACCTGTGAACTTGTTGTAATATCTCTACTCTCACTGTAATGAACTTCCACGGTCCATTTTCACTGGCTTCTATAAACAAAGGGAAAATGCCTGCAAAATACAGTGTGGAACTTCTATGTATGAGTGTGAGGGTCTCTTCTGTATTTTTTGGCACTTTTCTTGTGTCGATTTCTCAATAATCCATTTCTGAAAAAAGAACCAATTTGTGTATGTAATATTTGAAACTGTGGGATGGAGAATTTTAGGTTTGTCTTCATTAGTCAATTGACTCATCTCTACTAGTATTCTGAAGCCATTTCACCAAAGATTAGAGCTCCTTATGCTGCAAATTTAGAAGGCAGAGCAGCCCTATCCGTAAGGCCTGTCCCAAAACAAGTAGAACTAAACTTCAATATTGTGTCTTTTATTGTGGAATAATACTAATCCAAAATGAAATCTTGAGTGTCAGAGAAGTTTAGTGTAGAATACTTATTGTTTTATAGGAATTACAGTTAAATTTTGAAGAAATAATTAATATTTTCTAAGGGGCATTTAAATAAGACAAGAGTGCTGTTTTCATTCTTACTTTTATACTCTTTCAGATAACTTTTATGTTCCTCTTACCAAGAAAAGTGCTTCCTTTATACTCAAAAGAAAATTAACTGTTGTATGCACAGACTTTCTTCTCATGGAATTTGCAAAAAACATAGTTACATTCCTCAGAGAGATTAAATTACATTATGAAAGTGTCATGGCTACTTAATATATTTATATTCAAGTCCAATTTCTAGTGGCTTGGATGTTGCTACTGCTGTTCTCTGTAGGCAAAAGAAATGCATTGAGGGCTCAGGACTGCCACAGAGATTTACTGTTCTCCTAGAGTATATCTTTTGATGTTTTCACAGAAAAAAAAAAAAACAAAAAAAAAAGAAAAAAAAGCATAACATATCAGTGCTTGTTGCTATATATAATGTGCAATACGTCATTCTGCCATAGTAAAGACACAGAACCACGCAAAGCATAAGGTTCAGTAACACTTATAAGAATATATCCAGAAATCAAAGACTACCTTATGCACGTCAGATGGATTTGTTTGCATGGGTCACAGAAACAAGAAATCGGGGTTGGAGCAGTGGGAGGAGATGTTTAGGTAAAAAGGTGAAAAAGGGATGGGAAAATGGAAAGTAACAGAAACTGTGCTGCAATGCAACGGGTGATATGACTGTATATGCCATTCTAGTTGTGTGCCTCAAAATATTCATCCAAAGATTTTGTGGGGCAGCAAGTGGAAGCAAATACATAGGTTTGTTTATGTAAGGGTCTTTCAGATTGTTAAACTTTCAGAGTTTCACCTGTTTGGCTCGTCTTTCACACCCTTTACTCAAAGGCTCTAATTTCAGGTGCTACTTCACTGTCCCAGGCGTGAGCTGGCACCCTCACTTTATACAGCTCTTCCTAGGAGCCAGGCATCCTTTGGAAACCCTAGAAGGGACCTGGGTGTGGTGGGAGCTGGAGTAAAGCATTCAAGCGTTCACTCTCTCTTCCAAACAAGGAGCATGCCAGAACTGCAGTCTGTTCTCTTCAGCGACCTTCAACACTTCCAAATCCATCGGTCTTAATGCTGCATCTTTTAGGCCTGGGAAAATAAGTGGAAAACATGGAATATTAGTGATGAGACAGAAGATCAGAAGAGAGACTTGTCCCCTCTCAAAAAAACAAAAACAAAAACAAAAACAAAAACAAAACAAAAACAAAAACAAAACCCAACAAGAAAACAGAGCAGAAAAGAAACAGAGAGACAGGTAAAGAAACAGGAATGTGGCCAACATGAAACTGAGAGTCCCCTATGAATTCTTTGGGGAAAAAAGAGGCTTTTGTCAGTAAGAAAATAAATTAAAAGGTTTCCACAGTGGTAGAGGCTCAGGCATCTTTCCAGCTGCCTCTCAGCAATTTTAGGAGCCAAAAAGAAGTGCTCAATAATACAAGAATGAAACGATGATCCTTTCTTTTTTCCTTCTTATGAAAAAGTTTTGAGTGTTAGAGTTTCAACTGTTCCTTACATAGAATGAACTACAGGGGAAAATACACAGGTGAAAGTCTATTATACACTCAGGAAAATGTAGGCAAATAGAGATGATCTATTTTTAGACAGTACCTTTAAGAACAAGAAAGCATTGTACATAAAATCTAGTTTTGATTTAATTTTGTTGAAAGATGCCTCCTGAAAAATTTGAAATACCAACTTTAAGAAAAATTCTGTTGAGAGGCTGTGTTTTTGAACCCAGACATACCTAGATCATTTATCATCAAAGATTATTGCCTTAAAAGTATGAACTCTGCTTATTTCCACCTGAAGCCATCAGTTTGTTTGCAACATCACACTCTGTTGCCATGGAGCCATCTATGAGAGCATAGAGAGATTTCAGCTTGTGATGGGCTGACTATGGAAAGTTCCACCCTTTAGTTTGGATAAATATCAACATTCAGATGTTAAATTATGCAAATCTTCTCTCAATTAACTAATCTTTTGGAAATCGCTTGCTGTCTCCCTTTGACCCTTCATCAATTTCTCCTTCCCCACAGTCATTCATTCATGCCAGCACCCTGTAACACAGCAGCGTGAGGCAGTGCCTCCTCCCTAATTTGTCATCTTACCACACGCTGCCCACACTTGGATGGCTCCCAAAAGCTCTGTGAGTCCTGACAGCCCACTGGAGCTCTGCTAAGCCCTTTCTTCTTTCACTGCTCTGATCCTGTGCAATGCCAAGAATTTTATGTACACTCAAAAGTATCGTACTGTAATTAGTTCTGGTTTGTCTCATTAGAGGCAGCCACGGCATTATGACCACTGACAATTTAATCATGACTTTCGTGGCATTTACTATCACTAAAGACCCTTGAGTGCAATGATTGCAAATGAGTGTCTACGTCATTAAGAGGTCATTGCACTTCTAAGTCTACGATTTCAAAGACAATCTGAAAGTTATGAGCCTGGTCTCTCTGAAAGGCTCAGTAGCCAAAGATTATTTTTTTTATATAATCCAAAATAGCTTTCATATAAAAAGCCTCATGGTTTCAGCATCATGTGGCCTAATATTTTTTTTTTAATCTCCGAGACTGAACATGCTATGGTCAGATTTGTATCAGAACGAGGTTAGTAGCAGCACCGCAATTTACGTTTAATATCTTCAAGGATGTTGCAACAGATGGAAACGTAGCCGACAGCAATGCACACAAGGTGAGCATAGGGCTATTGTGGAATCATTAGGCTGCATGGTCTACAGAAAAGTTAGAGAAAGGAACGAGTTAAACAAAAACGGACTCTGCTGGAATCAGAAAAAGCAAGGAGCAGAAAGGATCTGCTTCCATGAAGACTTATCTGAGGTTTAATTCAGAGCCAAATTATGTTGAGGGTTTTATGTAAAGATTGATGACATCAACAGAATACTGAAAACAATTAAGATCTTAGATCATTTTTTGTGCTTGTGTGTCATTTATAGCTCATGCTATCCTACCAAAATCATTAGCAGGTTCAAGTGGATGTTTGGCAGAAATTTTACAGAAATATTACCACAATATGCAGCAGTGGTTAGGGACAATTGGAGATCAATATAAATGCAAAGGAAAGAAAGTTCCCTAAATCTCAGTACATTTCAGTGACTCCAAACTCCTTACAAAAGGATCTTTAAGTGGAAGCAGCCCACAGTTTTGTTTCTCATAGTGTTTTTTTTTCTTGTTTCTTTTCTTAAAATAATCCTTCAACATCGTAAAATTTCTGAAATAAAGTAAGCACTCCGTAACAGATAATACAGAAATGAACCTGATTTTCCTTAGATACACGTTGTTGCACTTTCAAAGGATGATGTTTTGCTTTTGTCGACAACCAAAGAACAGCATTATGGAAAAATAAATGGGCTATAATATTTTCTTGCTAACTTTCGTATGTATCTGATGAACATCGAGGGAAAATAGCTCTATGAAATATTTGGTTTTTTCTTTTCATAAACCAGACAAGATATTTTCTCATCAAGCTTGCAACGTATGCATGCTGCTCCAACAAGTTTAGATATACGTTAATTGTAAATCTTACCCTCTGCTGATGGCAGTAAGATCAAGAGAGACCTAAAGGACATGTAGAAAGTGGGCAAACCAGGAAATGTAAACATAATGCTGTAACACATACTGCTCAGCACCACAAGCCAGAAATCTCAACCTTTTTCATCCTTTCAGCTGAACTATTATTCTATTTAAAGAAAATTGACCAGATTTCAAGTTTGTACTCCACATGGTGGACATTTGTGTCAGTATAAGACAAGAATTTGGTTTCAAGACAATTAGTTCCAGGATCTGGAATTACTCCTTACTGTACTTTTTGAGATAAAAAGATAACATACAGAACAGAACACAGTCATGAACAGCAGTTTGTTTCTTATTAAAATTACTTGGACCTAATTCCTCAGACTTTTTGTTTTCACTAATATCTTTCACCGGATGAATGTTTTCCCAGCTTTTCATCCACAGTGTTGACATCTCTCACATCTGTGAGCTGTCATTTTTGACCCATCTTCACTTTGTCTCATATATTACACTCATATTTTCCCAAAAGCTAGCTTGTGTCTGAATCTTGGTTTCTTTCAAAATAATCTGGTTTGCTTTCATGCTTATAGATTGTATTATTTTACTATTTTGAACCATACCTGTTCCACTGTGGAAGGAAAAACAAATGTATCTGCAGGTACATAAGAAAGACTTCACTGAAATATGAAGCTATTTTAAAATTTTTAATGGAAAATGGGGACATCCATAAGCAACACACACTTCCGCAGTTTCTTTAAAACCGGTTGTTAGATTTGGACTATATTGTCAAAGTTTAACTATATGGAATGAACTACTCGAGCTATATCCATTGCCATTAGTATTTAAAGTTCTTCAGCACATTTGATAATAGTTACTTTATTCTGAGTTCATATATTTTCCCTTTCATATACTTCATATATAGTTTCACATACTTTCCCCTTACCCCTCTGTTTTCCCACAATTGTCCCTCTCCAAATTACCTAAATCCATCCCTTTCCTATCCTAAACAGAATCATGGAATGGTTCAGGTTCGAAGGGACCTTAAAGATCATCTAGTTCCGACCCCCTGCCATGGGCAAGGACACCTCCCACTAGACCAGGCTGCTCAAAGCCCCATCCAGCCTGGCCTTGAACACCTCCAGGGATGGGGCAGTAACAATTTCCCTGGGCAGCCTGTTCCAGTGCCTCACTGCCTTTACAGTAAAGAATGGGATTTTCATCCCATAGTCCTGTGCTACCCTGAAATGCTCTTCCTCTGCACACCATGATGTGTACCACACATCAGAAAGGTCCAAAAGGTGCTCAGTTGTTGACACGTTGTGATGGGTGCCACACTTGGACACTGGGGCTGAGGTTATGCTAAGACTACCCTGGGATGACCTGGACAGGGTGTCCCTTCTTCTGAGT
This sequence comes from Chroicocephalus ridibundus, assembly GCF_963924245.1. Taxonomy (NCBI): domain Eukaryota; kingdom Metazoa; phylum Chordata; class Aves; order Charadriiformes; family Laridae; genus Chroicocephalus; species Chroicocephalus ridibundus. Next base: position 94,774,070 of record NC_086286.1, read on the forward strand.
CCTTAATTTGGATGTCCCCTCTGAATCTGTCTAATGACTCCTGTGATGGGCCTTGGAGCATCTCAGCAGGGTAATATTTAAGCTCCTGTTCCTGCCGAAAGCTCCTTTGGGTGTGCAGAAGAGCTTTTGCCACATGACCTAAGAGTCTCTACTTCTCATAATCCTTGAAAAGGATTGGAAAATTGGAAAAATTTGGAAATTGACTTTTGAACATCTCCCCATTGCATGGGGGGATGAGGAAAGAACAAAAGCAACTTGCTTGATGTTAAAAAATGAAGAGAAATTGATCAGGAAATTGGACTGGAAGTGATGTGAGCATGTTTTAATATAATTTTTGATTTTTCATACAGCTTTGATTCCAGATTACTTTTCAGTATTTATGGAAAACTGACTATGTTAGTAACACTGTCTGAACCCAGTAAAATCAAGAGCTTAGTGATTATTTGGTCTCAGGGGTTTAGAAAGCAAAAAAAAGAGGCTATTTTCAGAGGGCATTTTATAATTCAAGTCATGAAAAGAATTGGTTTACTTCCATTTTTCAAAAATAATAATTGCAGTGCCAACACGAACCGTTAAACTGTTGTGCTGTGGAAAAAACCTTGGGATTTCGGCATAAATGTATGTATACATGATTTAGAATAGAACTTTCCAAAAGGGTCCCTAAAAAGCTGAATGACTAGCGTGCACCAATATCTTTCAGACTTACAAGAACGAAAGTCTTTTGCTTTATGCTGTGTCAAGTTATAACTCAATGTTTGAATGTTCTTAATTGTTGAAGTATGTACAACCTCAAGCTTCCTTGTAAAACATTTCAAAAATCTTTTTAGTCTTTATAGTTTTTTCAGGGTTAACACAGGTTTGTTGTTTCCTCAGCAGAGACAGATGTCAATATGCAAAGATGGAATGAGAACACTAATTAGAAGTGATCAAATTAATTTAGAGAAGGGTGACTAAAAACAGAAAAAAGATTATTGAAGTTGAAACAGGAGACAAAAATGGTAGTGACATGGAACATGAAAGAAAAAGCAGAAATATCAAAGGTAAGCATGGGTGACTATTAAAGAAAAATAGAAATTTCACAAAGAATGCATAAAAAAGTGCCTGAAAACCACAGGCAAAGAATTCTGACTGTATTCTTCTACCAAATTAAATTTTTTGCAGACTAGTTGTCCTGGAATTCTAGAATGGAAATTAGGTTAAAAAAAAGAAGGGGAAAAAAATCTGCTGTCCTCAATTCCCCTTGTACTTCTTTGGCATGGTTTGTTGTCCTTAGCCCTTGTACATAAAGAAAACTCGTTTCTTTCCTTGAAGGCCTGTTTGTTCACTGGCAACTGGCAACTGCTTTGCTTGTGCGCTTACCAAGGGCTACATCACTTTGAAAACCTCAGCCCTGCTGGAGCAGTTCTTCTCTGAGGTGGACCTTGCAAATTTTGAAGAAAAATGTCAAGCAAGAGGGAAACTGAGCAGAAAATGTTGGTGTAATGGACAGTGAATAGCTAAGAACAAAACGGCTGTCGGCTATGGATGGACTAAGCAGAATTTCAGGCAACCAGAGGTGGTTTCTTCTCTACTTCTCTGGTTAGTATGGATGAAACAGACTTAAAATGCGCTCTTCATTATGCAATTAGAGCAATCTGCACTTGCTGACCCTGCTTTGAGCAAGACATTAGACAAGGTGACCTCCAGAGGTCCCTTCCACCCTCTACTACTCTGTTTCCTGTGCTGCTAACCCTTGCATAATGTCTGCATTTGATGAAAGAGTGACCTATTTCACACATATCACAGAATCACAGAATCCCAGAATGGTTTGGGTTGGAAGGGACCTTAAAGATCATCTAGTTCCAACCCCCCTGCCATGGTCAGGGACACCTCCCACTAGACCAGGCTGCTCAAAGCCCCATCCAGCCTGGCCTTGAACACTTCCAGGGATGGGGCATTAACAACTTCCCTGGGCAACCTGTTCCAGTGCCTCACCACCCTCACAGTAAAGAATTTTTTCCTGATATACAATCTAAATATACCCTCTCTCAACTTCAGGCTGTTACCCCGTGTCCTATCACAACACTCCCTGATCAAAAGTCCCTCCCCATCCTTCCTGTAGGCCCCCTTTAGGTACTGGAAGGCTGCTATAAGGTCTCCCCGGAGCCTTGTCTTCTCCAGGCTGAACAACCCCAACTCTCTCAGCCTGTCCTCATAGCATAGCATATCTCTTTTTCTCTCCATATACTCTTTTGACTTAACGTTTGCTGTTCATATGCTGCAGTGGTCTTTTCTACCATGTAAATTCCCTGATTCCTTGCCTCCCCTTTCTCAAAAACACAGAGTCTTTGTTCCCATTCTGTGATCACAGAATCAGAGAATCATGGATTGGTTGAGATTGGGAGAGACCTCTGGAGGTCATCTTGCCCAACCCCCTGCTCAATTAGGGCCACCTAAAGCCAATTGCCCAGGACTGTGTCCAGATGGTTTTTGAATATCTCCAGACATGGAGATTCCATAATGTCCCTGGGCAACCTGTCCCAGTGTGTGATCACCATCACAATAAAAAAGTGTATCCAGATGTTCAGAGGGAACCTCCTGTGTTTCAGTTTGTGCCCATTGCGTCTGGTCCTGTCATTGGGCACCACTGAAAAGAGCCTGGCTCTGTCCCCTTTGCATTCTCCCATCAGCTATTTATAAACATTGATGAATTCTCGCCCCAGCCTTCTCTTCAATCCTTCTCTCTCTCTCTTTGTGGGAAATGCAGAATTTGAAATGGAAATTCCTGCTGTGCTGGAATTGTGAATGATTTGTGAAATAGACAAAAGCAGCTGTTTCTGCTCCTTGTAAAATGTGCATCTTTACTTGTCACTTTTGGATATTAATTTTTAAAGGCGTGCTGATTTCTGCCTGTTTTGCAGATTTACAGAATATTATTGTCAGCTGAGTTATGACTTCAAAAATTAAGGTGTCATTAATTTATTTCATTGGCATTAAGGTCTTTGTTCCTACATCATTCAAACATATAATAGTTATAGGGTTTCTGTCTTGGGAGACCTGCTGCTTCTCAAACAACAAAATATGTCTCCTGGGGGACTTGTTTGTGTTTTGTGTGTGTGTGTGTGTGTGTGTGTGTGTGTGTAACCTGTAACCTTTCTAAGAAACACTTAAATTGCATCAACATTTCTTTAAAAAGACTTTTTTGGAAATTTGTCATTTGCAAAACAGTTAAGAAAGCTGGAAAATATTTACTGAAGGTTTGTGCCAATTCAAAATACTGCCACATATAAATCCAGATAATTCATCATTAAATTCAATGACCTACTGGCCATTAGGATTAGGGTTCTGATTCTAAGATTTGGGACAGCACTTAACACTTGTAAGAGCCAAAGAAAAAGATGATACTGATATAATCCAGCTTGAAAACTGAGGCCAGTTTGTGTAAAGGTAGGGTCAAGTGTAGCAGTAAGCCCAGGCAGATGTCAGGGGCCGGGGACCCTACCAGGAGGAGCAGGAAGGAAAAGATGCCAAGTTTGAGGAGCAAGAGAAGAGAGAGCCGGTCTTTGCTAAACCAAGTGTAACTGACTTGGTTCTGGAAAAGTGGCAGGAGCAATGAGGCACAGGGCATGAGGAGACTCATAACAAGGTATTCAAGAACCAGTTGTGATTTCAACACCCGTTAGAAAAATTGAAGCAAACCATCCAGCACAACCTGGCTCAAAAAAGAAGTGCCATGTGGACAGGTTTTTTAACAGGCTTGTTTGCTTTTCCAATGAACCTTATCTTAGGATGCAGGAGGGTTTGGAAACAAGTAAAGTTCTGTGTATTCTGGAGATTCTGCTAGAAGAAATCATAGTACAAAGGCTGCAGTTCAGTTTGATTTCCACTATTGCTTTTAGCACATTGGTTTTTAACAGATCTGCAGCTTTAAGTGAATCCTGAGCATTGCAAAATATCAAACAAACAAGCAAAAAAAAAACCCAACCAAAAATGTGTTGAATCACAAAAATTAAACACAGCTAGAATAGATAGCTCTGCTGTTACTTCCATTCCAAGTTTTCTTTGGTTTCTAACATAAAAAACTATTAAAGTGCATAGGCTAGCACAGCTTCTATTTGATTCAGAAGTAAGATTTTTCCTCTTCTTTCTGAAAATCTTATGTCTGCTCAATGTAAGTCAGGCAATGATTCCTGTTCTAGTACTCTTCAGTCATGTCTGTTTGCTATGGCAGAGAACCAGACAGTGGAACTCAACTGACTACGCTATTAAAATGTAATAATTTGTTGGATTTTTTTTTAATTTTTTTTTTTGCCAGGAACATCTAATAACAATTCCCTAACACAGATCAGGAGTTACAATGGGCCACAGGCCATTCCTGAAAGGTAACTCAGATGTGATTTGGAAACCAAGGGAGTTTAATAGTATGGTCAACCTCTGCCAATTGGCATTAGTGCCAGAAAATGGGTCCTGGGACAGCTAAGCTAATTAGAGACTAAACTAAGTGACAATAAAGTACAGAGGAGTGCATGTATAAATAATACTTCAAGATGCTAAATACAGGCAAGAACTCTTACTGAATTTTTAATACTAAACAATTACTTTAAACGTTCAAAAGAAGTTGTCTGACAGATCAGTTAGATGGAAAGATTGACTTTAGGAAGACTGAAGGACTGAAGATATTGCAGTTTAAGTACTGCCTTATTTAGAATGCATCTAGGCCTCTGGTTGATTCATAATGCAATACAGAGGTTTGGCATACTCTATTTGTTTCAACTGTATGCTTGTTTATTTTTGGTTGGGTTTGGCTTAGAAAGATTTTTTTATTATTATTTATTTAGTAATAAAGAACTGAAGCCCACTTTAGGCAGTGTATTCTTTGTGTTCCATCTCTCCACTTACCCAAAATGAGTATGCCATTGTTGACCTAAGCCAGCTACATTCTGAGTGAAAATAGAAGTTTAGTTCAGTGGACATCACGTTTTGTCTTCTTTCCCAGCCTGATAACTTCAAATCTAATTTTTGAGTGGTTTATCTTAGTGCATCCAAATATACTTTAACATGTTAATTCTGAGCCAAGAAAAGGTCTCCTTATGTTTTATTTCACTTATTCCTTAGACTTCAAAAAGACTTGTGCAATATAAATGAATTTTAGGCAATAGCTTTGCATAGATCAGACATAAGCAGAATGCAAGCGGGGAATTCCACTGTTTAGGACCACATTCAGTTATGTGGGATGGTTTCAATTTAAAAAGACTTACTGTCTACATTCAGAAAAGAAGGTTTCAACAATGCAGTGCATTCCTGTAACAGGTACATTAACTGCTGGCAACAAGGTGGGGTAGGGGAAGAAATGTCTATAGCTGAATGGAGAGGTAATTCTGAAGCCTCAGCTTTTATGGTATGAGATAGGTTATAGGATATGGACCTTGGACTTAAAGGATGAAAGCAAGCCTCTAGAATGCAGCATCTGAAGAAGAATGTATGGAGGGAGACTGTACTCTGAGGAAGTAGAGGAAGCATGGAAAAGACAGGAGAAGTAGAGGCCTAAGGGCATATCATGAAGTTTAAAGGAGACATGGAAGTGGGAAAAGAAAGGAGAAGCAAATTGAATAAACCTCTGCAAGAAAAATCCATGCCATTCACATCTTCATGTATTTGTTGGGAAAAGCAATGTATGAACAGCCCATATAATTTCTGGTTTTTCTTTCCCTTGTTAAAAATTTATTTTCTTTTTCCACCTTTAAATGGTGTTACAATGATGTCTTCTTTTTCTTGCTTTCCAGCTTTCACACCTTTCTCCCTCTGTTGATTCATCTGAGGGTTGCTTGTTCTGTGAATGTCAGTTAGATTTCCCTGTCCTTGAATACTCCCATATAGCATGTTTATACTGGTTATGTTTACGAACAGTAGGAAAAATCTTGGGGAAGAGCCCATGCCTCTTGTCTGACAAAACAGGCTAAGCACAAAGCTGCCAGAGAAGTCCCCTTATTCCATAGCAAAACTATTTATCCCCAGTCTGCAGTACTACTTGGTCATGTGTGACTTGTAAAAAATTAGAAGTCTGACACAAGTTGGGAAACAGTTTACAAACATGTGTTTTTACTAACTGTATTCAAGCAAGTACCTGAGAACACAGTTATTTATTACCTTTGCTCTAGGGTACTTTCTACTAAATAACAATTTGAAAATAGTTAGAAAAAAGAAAGAAAGATAACCTATGGCATCTAGCGCTCTTCCTATTAGATCACTGGACAATGGAAAATGAAAGCTGATTATGCAATTGTTATTAGCTGCCAAACACACCATTACCAGTAACTGGCTTTCCAAACTATTTTGACAGTTAATATGGGGTTGAGAAATGTCTGATCTAAAACGGACACGGTGCATTTAACCCAAGTAGCCAATGACTCATGGAATGTACCTTGGATGAAGGAATTTGAACTTAGAGTAACCAGAGTAGGCTGCGTTTCAAATTTTACTAAAGATATCCTAATTGATGAAAGCGTAGGAGGGAAATTATAATCTTAGGATTTTAGAAAACTAAATATATATTTACACACACACACACACACACAAAAATATATATTTCCCCAATTCAATATTGTTTCAAGCTAAAGTTAATTACTAGTTTATACTCAGCCTTAAATTAAAATATTACCTAAACTTAACTAAGCACTCATCTTTATTCAGCCTTCACTAAACCAAAATTATTTTCGGCTTGTATCACTTTCCCCAGGCATCACTGCATTCTTTCGTATGTACATAAATAGTTCTTTGAAGGAATAACCCGTTGAGAGGGAGAAATCACTCTCCCCATACACATAATTAGAAATAAGTATAATACAATGGCCCATATAACAGGCTTGTACATGACCACACACTTGTATACATTTTTCACAAGTGAAAAAGACTAATAGGAAAACAATAAAAAACAGAATCTGATGGAACAGTGAAACTGAGTGAAGTGTATACTACAGTAATACTATGAGTGATATCAAGTATAGTAAACATCCAAAAAGTACCATCAATTTTTCGTCAAAGTCAGAAGAATGAATGTGGAAGAGTGAACAGGAAGTTTTTATAAAGACAACTTAATTTCCCAAAGTTCTTTTTTTAGGAGAAGGTTTTTTGCTAGTTAGTTTTTGATTATTTCACCTGACTATTTCATTTCATAAAAAAAAAAAAAAGAAATAAAAAAATAGAAACACTCATTTGTCTGTTCTATTTTGACAGTTCCTTGGGAGACACAGAAAATACCCCAGGGTATTTCCTGGTGAATCTGTGATATAATGGTAATAATATAACCAGGAGCTGAAATGAAAGTTTTTTCCAATCACAGTGACAGTGTGACTAAAAGAATTCTCTTGTGAAAATGACAATTTTTTCTCTATATGCTTACCCTATGATATCAAATATTAAATATTTTTTTGTGTGACTATGAATGAGGCTATCTCAAGAAATAATCCCAGAGTTCTCCACCAGCTTTCCAAAATTCTAATTCTGATCTGAATTAAAATAAGTCAAGAAGCATGTTGTGCCACAGTATACATCTCAAACGAATGATTTAGCAACAATTTAAATTTGTCATCACTTAAAATCTTTACTTCTGTGCGCTCTTGAGGAGCTGGAGGTGACTTGCGTTGCGCATCTCCTCCATGTCACAGGCAAATTCTTTCCTCAGAACAGAAGTCCGAGTACAGCTGTTAGGGTTAATATGCAACCCCAGGGATTCAATCAGGAATTTAATGATCTGGACGGAAATTCAGAGGTGGCAGATACTCATTTCCTAGTGCTCTGTTTAAGACAAAATCTTTTTATTTCCCCTTCTGTGCCTATTTTTATTAAAAATCTCCAGTCAATCTAACTTATCCGTCAATCTCTGAAGGGTATATATACATTCTAATACAGTGGTGCTTGTGACACTTTTAAAATAACAGTTTTATTTCCTTAATAGTGGATCAAGAAAGAGGGATTAGGAAGCACTGCTCCTAAAGGAAGCCAGGTATCTGTTACACAGCTTCTTAGTCTTATTTGAAAAACATTGGTCTGCTGTTGTGATGTAGATACCATTAGAAATGTTATATTTTATCCCAGTAACATCACTGCTGGTGTGAAGTAATACACAGCAGATCTGCCATAAAAGGGTATCCCTCAGACAGTCCATGACTGTCATCAAACCCATTTTCTTTCACCATGAGACAAAACCCCAGCCCACCATGCCAGTTCTGGATGGTACAGCACCCTGGCAGGAGTCCTGATCCTCATCCTTCCTTCTGGCTGAACTCACCATCGGTCCTACGGTTTTGAGCCCTTGCTCCCAGGGGACCAAGCTGACCACATTCTGAGCACGACCAGCCAGTATACAGCTAAACACTACTGAAGGGTCAAGATTATTTATTATTACCTCAAAGCCAGAAAGACTTGCTATGAAATGAAGAGAAACCCTTTCTTGACTTTTGTTCTTGCCATCGGCCTGTTCTTCTGTACCCTTTGCATCTACAGCCCATCAAGTTACACTCAGGCCATTATACTGGATTTCAGGGAGCTGCTTATATCATATACATACCATGCCTCAATTTGGCTTACACTCTTCTCCACGAGCTACGGAGAGAGGATGGAGAGTGCCAAAATCAATATTTTTTTTTAAGCACTACTAGACAAGAATGAATGAAAAAATTAATTTCAGTAAAGAAAGACAAAGCCACTTCTGCTTAATAAGCACTAAAAGATAAACAAATATCACCTTTTATAAATGGATTTTTCTTTAAAACTAAGTTTCATCCTTTTCTCAGCCTATTAGTGCAGGAACCATTCCTAGAGTAATGCAGAAGGGGTGCCAATTCTTTCAGCAAACATGAACAATTTCTCTGTTTCAAAATTCATATCCAATTTTGGCAAGTGAATCAGAATGTTCTTTTTAAAGATATTTGGATAAAGATTAAGCTACCATACTCACTATGGAAAGAAAAAATATTAGGTGCAGATTTGGAAGTCCAAATGTATAATATGGAACACCTGTAAAACCTCTCTCTTCATAAATTGTATTAACAGAAATTCTTCATCTCTGTATCCCTTTTCTGTAGAAACCCTTCTTGATACAATCATTTGTCTTCCTAGATAGCCTTGGGAGGAACACAATTATTAGTAGCAATGGAACAAAGAATATAAAAACAACTGGGTGTGCATTTGAATGACCATATTTGCTTTCTATAAGACCTAATACAGCTGCATTTTCTGTATCTGTAGGTAAAGATGTTGTACCTTAGTTGCTGTACATAGAGGGTAGCTGCTCTACCCCCTATTTTTAAGAGAATTTTAACTTGAAGGACTTTTTAAAATAAATTTTACTAGCAGAGTTCATGGAAGAACTTCTAAGGGTTTTGTCCTAGCAAAGCTTTCGTTCTTAAGCCATTGGTTGTTTTGGTCAAATTCATGATGGAGGGGCCTCACAGAAAGTATTTGAGAGAGAAGTGCAGTAGCATAAGCTCTCTGAAGTATCTGTTTCATCAAGTGTGGCCCAAGGAAGAACAAACTTGCTGGCATCCCTTGAGACACCAAGCAGAATTCCCAAGGGAGGAGAGCGGGGTCGAGCCCCCCCACCCTGTAAGAGTGCCTAGCTGGGCCCAGCAGCCGTTCCTGCACCGTGCTGGTGTTGAACTGAGTTCATTTAGGGTGTTTTCATCATCTCAAAATAAAGACGATTTAACTGCAAAATCATTTGCAGTCTTGAGAGGAAACGTCTCTGAAAAGCATCTGAGGGCAGAGCTGAACAATTTAAAAATGGATTTCTCTAAATGCAGGTTTTTTGGGGGGTTTCAGTTTTTTCTTCATCGTTGATTTATCTTATCCTATTAATATTCTCTTTTTACCTCATTGCCAAGTTTTGGTGAGACAGCAGTGTAACATTTCAAAGAAATAAGAGCTGTGTAAAGGTCTGCGTAAAGAACCTCTCTTTTCAGTGTTTCTGTTTCTGCTTCAGAGTAGTTTTCTCTGAATCCTGTGAACGCTGAAGGGGCTGCTTAGCCATTAAAATTCCTTAACAATAAATTTAAATGTACCAATAAAGAGTTTCAGATGCTCAGATCTAGTGAAGAACTATGCCTGCACCTGATTTTTGCACAATCCCCACCCTTTTATGAATGATCTATAACATCGATGATACTCCAGAAGCATACAGGAGGGAAGCAGACTTTACAGCTGACACCAGTGAAGTTGAAGCCATTTGGAAAAGAGTAATTTTATACGAGTATTTATATTTCTGAATATTTATAGTTTATATTTTAGTCTCTAACATTAAATGGCAGTAGGTTTTGCTCTGTGTTCTACAACACGACGAAGCCTGTATTTGGAGTAATTTAGGGGCCAGATGCAGTGAAAAAAGTATGTTCAAGTGCTATGCCAGGCTTCAACACTGTGAAGAGGTAGCACCTGCAAGGTAAAATGTCATGACATATTTTACTGAAATGGACTCCCTAGAAGCAGTGATTTTCCATAGCTCTTTAAGGTCACCTTTACTTAAGACTAATTTTTTTTTTTTCACAGAGCTTAATATCTATGTTCTTTTCACATCCAAAATAGACAGGAGGAATTTCTGATGCAAAACCCAATCAAGTTAAGTGCAGTATGAAGCTTAGTAGGTGGAAATATAGAGAAAATAATTAAAATATGTCAAAGATAATTAACTAGAAAAAAGCTCAGTCCACTACACAACTGTATTAGTAGCATTTATATATTGTAAATGTTAATAACTAATATTGAACTTGGCCCCTTCAAAAACATGCATAATGACCAAGTTCTTCCCCTGGATGTTGACAAGCTAACATTTTTTTCTGGAACCACTCTCCATCAAGTTTAATAGGTAAGTAGTTCATCTTGTTTCAAATCTGCCCCTCCAGATGGCCTTGTACCTTTTATAGGGCTGTGTTCTCTAGTTTTGACTCACGGAAGTCATGCTTGAATTTATGAGAATCTCATTTGTACCTTCAGTCCTCACGTATATGTCAGTATAAATCAAAAGCAGCTCCAATGAGCTCAATGGGGAAAAGCAACGTGAGAGAGAAGAGCCAGCCCCAGCTTGGTTCACTTTTGAGTGTAAAGGTTGCTAAAAATTGTTCTGTTGGGACTATCACATAGGCATTGCTCCTTTGCTAAAGGCTGGAGGAATGCAGCGTGCTCCAACTTTTGCCTTGCCCAAAATACCTTCTGTGAGAGCAGTGAAGTATCACTGGCATAAAGATGGCTTTCCTCTAACTTGGGTTTCCTTCACACTTGGAAACACCTCAATTTCTTCCCTCCTTCCCAGCTGGCAAAATATTTCTTAATAATATTGGAATAAAGGGACAAGGGCAGTGCAGCTGTCGTGGGAAATCAGTACCTCATTTTTCTTGCTTAATGATGCAAAAACTGAGCTGGCTTCGCATCACTGAAAATTTACAGTCAGAGGCTCCCAAGTGCCTTTTTTGTGTCTCTGTCATCTTTGTTAAAGACATAAACCTCAGTTAAGGAAAGTTATTTTGCTCAGATGACAACACTACCAAGTATAGTTAGTATTATTAACGGAAATATAAAAACAAATAAGAATAAATAAATTTCTAGGGAATCAGTGAATTTCTACCATAGCATCATAGGGACTGATACTAAACCTGAGGCCCTAAGAGCATTTCATATAGCAAATTCTATACAGCATTTACACAACCACACAGGTTTATCATACTAAATCATTGCTGATAAACTCTGGCAATAACATTAAGACCGGTTGAAAGAAAAATAGAGAAGATGACACATCAGGCATAGACGGTGATTTGCCCATGAACTCAAGTACTTGTTTATTAAGCAGTAAGTACAGATTTTGCAAAGTCAAAAAAAAGTTACCATTGTAATAGATCCAAGTACAAAGTTCTAAATCAAGAAACTAGAAAAACAGAGCAAACACATAGAATGGAGAAAGCAGTGCCTCCAGAAAGGATGGCAGACTTGAACAAAATTAATCCACAGCTCCCAATTTGATACGCTGTCAGGAAGAGCTAACAGGCTTCCTGCTTATTTCACATGAAAGATGGAATCATGATTTTCTTTAAGGGAAATAACCAAATTCAATATGTCTCTTTAATCTAAGAGAGAGAGGTAAAAAGGTGATGGAAGGGCTCTGAGCTCAGCTACTTCAGGTAAAAATACCAAACATTATAACAGTGAAGCTCACTGGCTATTTCTAGTACACTAGGAGAGGTCTGATGGATTTCCCATCTTTTTTCTTCTCCAAATCAAGACAGGATGTCTTTCTTAAAGATTTTTTTTTTTCTCATAAAACAAAAGTTATTTGGCTCAAGCATAAAAGTAGCTGGAAGAAATTTAATAACTTGCATATTTAAACTACATGATAGCACGAAGGAAGGGATAGTCAGAAGGTTAAATCCTAATCTCCCTCCTACAGTAAGTGGAGACAGGAAAAATTCAGAAATCTTAAAATTTGGCTCTGCCCTGGATTTTCATTGAGAGAACAACAAGAGGTAGCATTCCCAGGCAAAATTTAACATTTGTGATATCTTCAACTGGCAGATGGCTTACAGAGTGTGCTACCAACTTCATTGAGCTTAGAAAGGAAGAGTACAGTGATACTAGAACAGGTTTTTTTAATGCACAATATGCCAATGTTGCTTTGACTTCAGTTTTCCTCAGGGTTGTAAGAGAAGGAGTCATTCCAAAAAGAAAGAAATTTGCTTCCAATGTTTCCTCTTCAGTCCTGAGAACAATTTTGACTGGCCATTCTTCTTCCAATGTTCTTTATTTGCATAAATGTAAGAGAAGAGGAAATCAGTCTACTGAGCCTTTCCTCAATTCCACAGAAAACTGTGAAATTCTCCAAATACCTGCATCAAAAGGCCAAGAACAATAACATTAACAACTAAATAATAATAACCATATAAAATTTATCTTCTGTAACATATTAAAGCCAACTTTCCCAAAGTTCTTCTAACTTTGCTGGACTAAATTAAGGTCCATCCTGTGGATACTGGAAGCAAGGTAGTAATTGTTAGGGATTTGTGTAGAATGGCTGTTTGCTAATCCCAGCAGAACTTCTTCCTAGAATTTATCCGATATCTGTCTCCAGTGTTTGGTGTCAGATGTCTATCCACCTAGTACCCAATCGTCAAACAACATCCACACTGTTTATTAGGAAAAAAAAGGTTTTCTAACAGAATGTAGCCCTAGGGTACAGTTAGAAGAAAAAGGAAGGTAAGAGAGCTACATAAATAACAAATCATTCTCATAAAATACCAGCAAAGAGGCAGAGTGTCAGCAAACTAAAAAGAGAACATAATGGAGAGATACAGAACCAGGAAGTTATGAGGAAATAAATGGTGATCATATAAAAACTGAAATATTACATATAGGCGGATATATGAAGCAAAGTCTTTAAAGACTAAGAACAATGGAAAGAACTAAAGAAATTAATTGGCAAAGCTAACCCAAAATCAAGTGCTCAAGTAGTAAGGGTTAGATTACCCAGGCTCCTAGATATGTGGCAGTGAATAGGACACTCACTTGGGGCTCAGGCTGCAGATCAAAGCAGGAGATCGTGGAAAAGAAGTTGGGCAGGTCTGTGCTGGCATCCCTGCAGTTTGAGAGAAGCCATATGGTCGTGTGTTTGTGAAGGTTTTGTGAAAGTACCACCTAGGTATGGGAAAACAGAATATTCCTGCTGGACTATATACCTGATGTAGCAATGGAGATTTGAGGAGACTGGGTTTTTTTCCTAGCACCACTACTGTCATCTTGAAGCACAAAATAGACCTTTTTGCATTGCATTTAATTGTGTTGGTAGTAGGACTAGCACTTAAATACTGAAGGAGGGGAAAAAGGTGAAAAGCACGAAGAGACACTGGGGATAGCAAAAAGGAAAGAGAATAACTTCAAAAAACAATGTTTTAATAATTCAATGTGACACTTTTGAGTATTTCACCGACCCATTCCCCAGTCCTTCTTCCACCCCCTTTTCATGAACCATCAGAATGGTACTAGCATTCAGGCCAAAAAAGCCAGGTATCTTTAGAAGAAAGTAGATTTCAGGACTCCTAACACTCTTTCTCCTACCTGTTTTGTGATGAGCTCATGAACCTCTGTTTCAGCCATGCAGCATGGCCATCGTTAGCGTGTCAATTACCTCCTTCACCAGTTATGCTACAAGCCCATGTGTCTCTGCTCTGATGCATTAGGTCTTGGAAAAACATTCTAAAACCATTACCTCAGAGCATTACCCTGGGAAAAAGGCTATGTATTTTACTGAAGAATCACAGGAAGATTAGCAACAAATGTCTCTACCTACACTGTGCTGTTTACATTTCAGCTCTGTTTTATTAATCGCCAGGAGTCTGTGACCATTTTCCTTACTCCCAGTTGCTTTCTACTGACTTCTCCAAGCTTTAGAAACAATTTCATCAACAGAATTAACCAAGGAAAGGAAAACCTTGCGCACTTGATTGCTGTCACAGCTGTGGATGCTCAGCTATGTAAGGAACCCTGGCTACAAATCTCTGATATAAACTTAGTGGCCTTTGTTGTTTGCGCAGCATTTTTACTAAGCAATTTCACTCAGAAAACAAGTGTCTATTCAAACAAATGCTGCAGCTGTGGGATGTTGCAGACCTTTCAGAGTCGTGGAAAATCTTCTTGCTAAAGTGTTCCTGGATTCGTTCTCACATCAGTGGTGTCAGAGCAGACTCTTTTCCATGCCTGTAACTGTTCCTGCACAGCCAACACACAATAGTGTTTGTTCTAGGGTTTTATCGTTAATCTTCTCCCTCGTGCGCTGTTTGCAAGGATGTGAATTGGTGGGATGTGTATGTTTTGCTGTCAGTGTTCAGCTGCATGCACTGACATGCATTTCTCGAATAGCTTCCGAAGACCTTTACTGCAAATGCCATGGAGCCGTTCCACTTATTTCTTTTGGCCACGCTCTCCTGTTCCTAAATTCATACAGATTGTTAATTGTCCAAATGGCTCTATGTATATACAGGTCAATAGACTGCAAGTCCTGGAACAGATGGCTACACATTCTAGGTTTTGCAGCTTTGTATTTCCCTGACCTTCTGAACTATTATTTGCTGTGATGATCCTTGATGACTATTCATTATTATTTTTTGAGAATTATTTTTAAAGGAGGAGAAATTAGATGGGTATTTGGTGCTTGTATGTCATTCCTTTTACTCTTTCAGCACCTACTGCAGAATGGCAGAATCACAAATAATTGCTAACAATCGCATGGATAAACACAGGGAAGCTTCATTGTCAGCACAGTTGGAAGTTGGTCTTCTGTGAATCCTACAGAGACTTTGACACAATAAATCTGTAGAAACCTGGGGTTTGACATGAAAGTCTACCTATTAAACCGAGCTTTATAACAACACAAAACCAATTATCATTTTCACAGATCACTCCTAGTAGGAATACATTTTAGATTTCTTACATGGGGCTTTTTACCTTCAGTGAAGTAAATTCCTAATTAAATTGATTGCAAGAAAAGTGAGGCCCCCTCCAAATAGTTACTATGGGGACTAAACTCAAATCTTTAGCTCAGTCTTTAGGAATTCTTAGCAACCCAGAAGCTTACCACCACTTATTTTCAAAACTTTCTTTTGTAAATAATAGAAGTGCCCTCAGAAGGAAAATATTTGTGTGTTGTACACCATAAGCCTAGCATCTGCTAACTGTTCTTTTGTTTGGCTCATTTTTGTAGTTTTACTCTGTTTGCAAAATACGTGAATCATTAAATGGATTTTTTTTTTTTAGCATTTCAGGCAGTAAATCTGGATATGACAGAATTTTGGATCTCTAGTTTGTTAAGGTGCCATAAGGAACTCTAAGCAACCAATTAGAAAATATTTGTACTTTTTCTTCACACAAATTTTGAAAAAAAGCCACTAACATAATGAAAGTGATTTGCAAGATGTCCTTGTTTATTGCGCACAAAAGAGGAAAGGCTGAAGTTTACCTGTGATTAGGAAAGCTAGCAGAGGACGTGCAGTTAAAATCACACTAGAGTGACACTGTTTCCTCTTGCAGCAATGGTAGGAACAGATGGTATGTGAGAAGAAACAGCGCCATGATCTGTCAACCATACTGCACATCACTCATGCAAGAACATGATATAGATGTTGTTCTGGGAGGCTTTTGACTTACTGACCTGACTGACTCACTGACCTGACTATGCGGTGACTGGACAGTCACTTTGCAGGAGAGGAGCGCAACATTGTGGAGCACCACCCGGGAGGGGAGTCTGTCATTGTGGAGCACTATGGGAGAGGCAAGTGCTGCAACGTGGAAAGATGCGTGAGCTGTGGAAAGATCCTGTCACCCTCAGACATTTTGCAACTCATTCTGTAGGAAACAATGACATCACCAAGGGGAACTTTGAATGGACCAAGCAGCAATACCAGCTAGGGTGAGGGACACAGGGCTGGATGCATCCTGCAGACCAACACCTGTCTGTATGGCTGACATGGCAGGCAAAGTGTTGGCTTTTATGTCCAGGGAATGAGAATTCCTGGGAGACGTGAAATCCATCTGACAAAGGGGGATATCAGCATGTTTGCCAACTGGCTTTGCTAACCTAGTGATGAGGATTTTAAACTAGGTGCGTCAATGATGGTGCCCAAAGCAAAATGGGTGAAGGTGGTACAGCTGCAGCCTGCCTCAAGTGTCTGTACACAAATACATGCTCATGAGAAATAAGTAGGAGGAATTAGAGTCCATGCACAGTCAGACATCTATGACATCACTGGAAATACTGAGATGTGGTGGCACCGCAGAATCTGTGGGAATGCAGTATCAGTCACTGTTAAGGAAGATAACAGCTAGGGAACACTTAAGCCCTTTGGACATGAACAAGTCCACAAGGATGAGACAAGATGCATCCCTGTGGGTTCTTGCAGATATCATCACAAAGCCACTCTCAATAATCTTTGAAAGGTGATAGCAATCACAGAAGTTTCCTGACAACTAGAAAGAAGGCAAATATCATACCCATCTTCAAGAAGGGCAAGGGGGAAATCAGGAAGATACAGGCTTACTCAGCCTATCCCATGAAGACTGTGGCCTATGTCCTCCGGGAAGCCATTTTGAAATACATGAAAGACAGTGGTTGGAAAGACAGAGCATGAATATACCTAGGACAAATCAAGCCAGACTAATCTGGTAGCTTTTTATGGTGAGATGACTCATGTTTTGATAGACACTTTCGCAGTGTTTTAACTTGCACAGAGGCATGGGAGTAAGAATCTTTCAGTCTCAAGAGGTTAATACTCCATATTCTGCTGTATGTTTGTAAGATAGGGGTTTTCTGTAATTATGAAAACTTACTGAATCTCAAATAAAAATATTAAAATGAACATCCTGAGACTGTGATGCAACAGAAAATGTATCTTACTCCAGAACTTTATTTGAATCTTCTCTGAGTTTGGCTCCATGACTTTGGGGTCAGCTCACTGTTCAGATGTGAATGTTGGAAATACTGATGTCCACAGTTTAAATTTCTGAATTTATATGTTTCTTCTTGTCTTCAGAACTGCAGAACCTTAGGCACCCATCAAGTACCTGTCACAGCTCTCGAAGTCACGCTTAGTTTGACAACAGCACACTGTCTTGAGTTTTACAGCAACAACATGCACATATTTTGTTCAAGAAGTTCAAAGTGTTTTTTGAAAAATCTATAAATCACAGAATCCCAAAATCCCAGAATGGTTTGGGTTGGAAGCGACCTTAAAGATCATCTAGTTCCAACCCCCTGCCATGGGCAGGGACACCTCTCACTAGACCAGGCTGCTCAAAGCCCCATCCAGCCTTGAACATTTCCACGGATGGGGCATTGACAACTTCTCTGGGCAACCTGTTCCTCAGGCCTCACCGCCCTCACAGTAAAGAATTTCTTCCTGATATCCAATCTAAATCTACCCTCTTTCAGTTTGAGGCTGTTACCCCGTGTCTTATCACTACACTCCCTGATAAAGAATCCCTCCCCATCCTTCCTGTAGGCCCCTTTTAGGTACTGGAAGGCTGCTATAAGGTCAGGGGAAGAAATACGTAGTTGAAAATCACAAACAGTTCACTGGTAGACTATGAAACAACCCAGTCCTTTAAGTTTCTGCAATTATCTCACTAGCACTGATGCCTGAAAATACAATTGTACTGGTTTTAAGGACCCCTATGACATCTCTTCCTGAAATAGTCCAGATGTACAAAGTCATTCTTCATTTAACACATTTTTTCTGGATTTCAACAGTGCTCTCTTAGGATATTATATGGACTCTTACACTATCTACAATGTGTCAGCAGGAGCTACATGTTAATTCACACTTTACCAAGCATAGATATATCACAGCCAGGAGCAGGACCACAGAGAAAAGGCATCTTCGAGGCTCATTCATACATAATGGGAAGCTCTGAAGAGGTTTTCTTTCAGAAATTACTCAACCTGAATACTGTCTATTTTTCTTATTTATTCTAATTTTTACCTTGCTTTTTACCTTGCATTTTCATGAAGGAAGGCACAATCAGTTCTTGGTGGTCATGTTTTTTTGCCACACGCATAAAAAAGAACAATGAGACATACTTCTCCAATGTGTGTCTTTGGATGTCTTCTAAGCCATCTTCTCCAAAGCCAAATTAAGCTTTGTTAAATTCTCTTCTTCAAAGACTTTCTATACAGCCTCTCTTTTTCATTTCTTTGTGCAAAGCTGTTATGTTTATATACTAGGAGAAGTTAAATTAAATAGCTGATTCATTGACATTTTGGATTGTTATGTAAATTATGAAAACTTATTTAAATTTTCTCTTAACAAACTAAGATACTGAAACTTAGGTTCTAAACACACTCCCTTAAAAATGTAAATCTGTATAACAGCTCTCATGAACTGCAAAATATCTAATTGAATTAAGCAGAGGCACTTGCGTATAATCCTATACAAAAATCCATTCGGGTTCTGGATATCTCTATCATTTTTACACATATTTTTCCATTCACTAAAGTGTGCCAAAAATTTATCTTTCCACACAGATAAACGAATAATATTGAGTTAGTGGGGTCCAGAGAAAAGGTACAACTTCCTTTCATCTTAACTTTTAAACCTAAGAACCTTATTGCTTCCAGACTGAAACAATATATATGTTGAAACTATTGAACTATTGGAAAGCAAACACATTAACTGAACAGTATACCAACCCATGAGTGTCCTATGTTTGGACACTTTCACCACTTTCTCTTCAGTTGAGTTTTTGTGGAATATAAAATGTACTTCAGAACTTGTTCACTTGGCCCAGTGTTCTCTTGGTTGAAAATCATCCCTTGTTACTGCCAAATGGGGACATTTCAAGTGTTATTTGTAGTTTAACAGAAACGGTTTTAACACATGCAAACTATAAAGTTGATTTACAGTTAAACAGTTAATATACTGTATTTGGCAATCACTCCTGGCTGCTTATAATGTAGCCATAAATTTAAGACTTTTTTATGATGTAATGTTATCTACTTATTGACAGTTTATCTTGTTAAAAGTATTACTGAGAAGCAGGAATCTAACATTGCTTCTAGTACAATATTTTTTTCCCCTTTTTGAAGTGCCAGTGGACCTGGAATACTTTGCTGATGACCATAATCAGGTGATTTTCCATGTGAGCATCTACATATTCCTCACCTGTGGATCATGAGTGATATTCAGTGCTGACTGGAAGACAGATTGCTGATCATGATTTTGAACCACTGGCCAACTGTGCTACTCCTTAATATCAAAGTTCCATTGGACTCATTCTTTTTCCTAGAGGTAATTTCTCGAAATTGTCACAACAAAGTGCAGGGATCCAGGACAGGGGTTTGACTCATATGGGTCTTTGGTTTGAGGGTAAACCTAATTTGGAAATGCAGCTCAGAACAGACGTTTAGGAAAACAGAGGGAGAGTGCTTTCTAGTACTGAGCACAAAGGAGACACTTTTGCTCCACAGAAGAGCGTGCTTTAACTTTGAGCTTCCTCAGACAGGAAAGTAATAAGGCCTCAGCAGAGACCAGATCAGGATAACAGGGACTGGAAGGAACCTTCTTTAAAAAATTATAAAATTTATTACCAGGTGATGTTTCCAGAAGAAATGAACTTAATGAAACTACATCTCTTTCTTTGTTCTTTTCCTTGTTGAGGTCAAGTGCTTGTTGCAGTTATTTTCTATGAGGGCTACTAGGTAAATTTACTTTATGAGAAGCAAATGCAATTGAAATACTTTCTTCTCTTCTCACATCAGTGCTGAAAATGAAACATCAGTTGCCACATCCGTGCAACAGTCAGACTGGTATGTTGCAGAGGGAAGATGTTGACAGCAAACCAAGTTGTAAACCACTCTTGAAGGTTAGGTCCTACCTGAGGAACACCATGCCAGAAGGTCTTAGATTGCTTTTGTGTATTAGATAGAAGCATAGTAGCTCTCTAGCTAATATCTTCCCCAGTCATTGGCACAAAGCAGGTATCATCACCACCAGTCCTGGAAACCTCGTCTGCACCTTCCTGCTCAGCTTTAAATTGGCCACACTTGCCAGGATTTACTTCATGTATTTTAGGAGCAACTCTTTAAAGTCACTGGACAGACATGCTTTGGGTTGGGAGTACTATATTCAAATATCATCAGACAAAAGCCAAGAGACATTTTTTGCTGAAATCTTCACTGAGACGAATATTGTTTTTCCTGCAGTGCCTGTTCGCAGATTTAGCAAATAGAGATGACAAGCCAAAGCAGCCAACAAGGAGATGTAGGATTTCCCTGAATCATGGTGAAGTGATTGTGAGCGGTTGCATCTCTGCTTCTGTTCCCCATCACAGTATACAAGTTACTAAGAACATTTTATGTGAAAAGGGGAGACGATGTGCCCTGGTATGCCAGCAAGTATGAATTTGTCTATAGGGAGCAAAGAATTAGAAGCAGCAACACATAAATAATGTAAACCACAAGAAATACTTCCGAAAGGAACAAAAATTAATTATCATACTACTTGAAACAAAAGCACACCACACATTTTATCAGCATAATCCTCCACATCTAATATGATGCTTTTTTCTGTACCTGTATGTGTGTTTATTTTTCAATGGCTATTATGAAAAACTCAGCCCACTGAAGCTATTTGGTGGACTGACTTTTTACAAAGCACATGAATATTTCCTGCAAAGTTTGATTCTCTAGCCTGCCTTCTTTTACATATGTCACCCAATTTAAGGGTCTAATTTCTGTGATTGTAAAATTCATGCATTATCCCAATAGAATCCAACTGTATCTCCCAACAAATATCTTTTTCATTACATGTCTTTTTTGTAACAAGCAAAGACACACATTATGTTATGTATCTTATATTGTGTCCTTTTATAAATTAAGGGAATTTTTTTCTATATGACTCATGATACGGTATGAAGTCATTACAGTTGGAAAAAGACTTTAGAAGGCCCTTCCTCCTTTTTCCTTCTTCCCAGGTGCCGTGGTATTTTAATGCAGATTTCACAAACAGCAGTGCTTTTATATGAGTGCTACTGAGACAGATGTGCTCATGAATAACTATGGTAAAAAGATCTATCAGAAGAATACATGGCATTTGTCTTAAAGCATAAGTGCTTTCATACAAATTATCTACAAAGAATACAGCAGCATTATAAAGACAAAAACATAAGAACAAGAAAAAGCTCTCAATTTTTCATATTTCTAGACCCTTATCCTATTTACTTTTTAAAAAAAACAACAAACTGGATCATTATCAAGTAAAGACTCATTTAGCTTTGCTGACAGCAGCAGATTGTTGTTGATTTACCTCAGATGGGGATGTGGCACAGAAATGAAAATCAGATATTATGTGCTATATTTGAGCTTGCTTGTCTAAATAAGAGTAAAAATGTCAATTCAATAAATGTCTCGAGGGGAAGGGAGGAAAGAGAAAATTGGAGAGAGGAGATGCATTTCTTCTCTTCAGGGACAAGTTAGTGAGGCAGCCTTGATCGAGCACTGGCATTCTCATAATAAACTGAAAAGGAGTACTTTCCCCCTTGAGCTGCAGGTTATATTTCATACACTCTCCTGGGCAAAATGAGAGCTAGCAAAGCAATTACGGTAGTGGAAGAGTTATGATGGCTGACACAGTAATGGAAGGTAAAAAGTTCCAAGTTACCCTTTAGCTTCTAGAACATATGATTCTGTTTTGTTCAGTAAAGTATAAATTTCCTTTCCTGCAAAGAGGCATTTTGAAATATCATGCTTGCTTTCTGACCTAGCAAATAATGAAAGAAGGAGAAAGAGAAAGAGAAAGAGAGAGAGAAAGAGAGAAAAAGAAAGTGAGAAAGAGATAAAGAGAGAGAAAGAAAAAAAGAGAGAACAAGAGAGAAAGAAAGAAAGAAAGAAAGAAAGAAAGAAAGAAAGAAAGAAAGAAAGAAAGAAAGAAAGAAAGAAAGAAAGAAAGAAAGAAAGAAGGAAGGAAAGAAAGAAGGAAAGAAAGAAAGAAAGAAAGAAAGAAAGAAAGAAAGAAAGAAAGAAAGAAAGAAAGAAAGAAAGAAAGAAAGAAAGAAAGAAAGAAAGAAAGAAGGAAAGAAAGAAAGAAAGAAAGAAAGAAAGGGAGGAAGGGAGGAAGGAAGAAGGGAGGAAGGAAGGGAGGAAGGAAGGAGGAAAGAAAGAAGGAAAGAAAGAAAGAGAGAGAGAAAGAAAGAAGGAAGGAAAGTAAGTTATCAGCCACAGAGTCATGAAATATGTTTCTGCCAAGGTCAAGCTGCAGATTTGGCTGTGCAGTTCTATCTCACAGCAAGTCTCTGTCAGATTCCACTTCAGTTTTAATAAGCCTTGAAAGAATGCTGTTCCACCTCATCTCCACCACCACCACACCAAGTAGTGTAAAAGAATCTGTATTTCCTATAAAACTTAGGTATATTTTGTATACTTCCTCTTAAATGTGACTATTTTTGCATTGAGTAAAGTTTTGAATTTAAAAAAACCTCTCTGTATGGATCAAAAGCAATCAAGACTTGGTTGGCTTTACAGACAAAAATCGTGTTTTTTATGATGCATAAATAATGGGGTTTTTGATAGTCTTATAAGCGCTCGGTTTAGAAGAAGACTAGCTGTAAAGAATTTGAGGAAGACTAGCTGTAAAGAATTTGAGGAAGACTAGCTGTAAAGAATTTGCATTGATGAAAAGATGGATGATACAAACTATTTGTCATTTTCCACATTTTCCAAGGTCCTCGCCATACAGAAATTCCCCTTGTCTCACTGTTAATGAAAATTTCCAACGCAAAGGGCTACCAGTTCTACAAAAAATGAGTAGAGGTGGAGAAAAGGAATACAACTAAGCAAAGCAATAGATGCAGATGAACAGGTCTTGTCCGACAGAAGCCCACCCAAAGCAAAATTACCCTTCCTCTTGCTCTCTCATTTTGTGTTCAAGCTTCTTGTGCTCTGGCTGCAGGAGTAGAAATATGCTAATTTTTCTGTTTGGAAAGCCACTATCACATATGGATCACATATTGTTTACTAGTTTTTTCTACGAATTACCATCTAACATGATAAATATCTTTGTCCAGTCATACAGCATACAGCACTTCATAGTTGTCTACATTTTAAGCTATAATTTACTTTGACTGCATGTGCAATAAGAATGCCGTTCAACCATCAATTTCTTAAGTACAGTTATTATGAAGAAGAATTACATTGGAGTAAGTGCGTTTTTTACAGTCCATCTACTTTTCTCCAGAATTATGGCTACAGCTTTTAAGATAAGAAGTCAGCAATTGGGACTTGGAAATGGAAATACAGAAGCCTTGGGGACAACAGTACTGTGCAAATAGGGAAGGTCAGGCTGCTTTCTTGCTTAATGGCTCATTTGTTCCAAGCACTGATGTCACAGCTACACTTCACTGTTTGTTATGCTGTAAATAAATATTCCAGCTGACAAACGTATTACTGTCTAATAACCCAGCATATTTGCATGGATACTCAAAGGGATTACAAGCAAATCATCTAGGAATAATACATACAATTCTATATCTATGCAACATAAACGGAAGCTGTGTGTACAACTTCTTTCATGTGAGAGAAAGACAAAGAACTTGTTGATAAAGCAACAGGATCAAAAATGAACAGAGAAGCAATTTGCATTTCCTTCTTCACTTGGGGGCTGAAAGACAGATTAGAAAGAAAAAATACAACAAAATGGAAAGAAAAACAACTACATAGCCTCTGGAACTACAACTACATAGTTCCAGAGCCCATCCTTTGGCTGAAGGGCATGAGTTTGCCACACCTACATGGTCAAACATCCTTCAAAACAGTGTGACAGTGCCCAAACTACCTGTTGGGAACAGACCCAGCCTGTGCCAGCTCCCAGCGTAGGGAACTGGTTGGGAGAGAGATAACTGCGACGCCAGGGACCTGCTCCCATGGTACACAGGGTCAAGCCTAAAAGGCTAGGGTTGTCCCTTGCTTCTGTCTGTCTCATGACAGCGGCAGCACCAGTCAGCTCAGCTTGGACCCATTGTCTGCAGTGGGACGTTGAGGTCTGGGTACCTGTGTTGGCTAAAGTCCTGCCCTATCACGGTAACTATTTCAGTAGAAGTATTAATAACTTGTTATTAAAGAGACTCTCATTCCTTTTTGAAATAGAATTGTTTCCTGCCCAAGACGCTGGGACCAGCTATCAAACTGTTTTGTGAGGGTACAGCTCACTATCCCCGTGAAGATACTGACAAACACGTGGTGGTTTTTAAGCAGATCTGAGACCAGCTGCATGCATGGAACAGCTTATCGGACTGTGGCATATTTCAATTTCCAAGCTGATGAGAGAGGGAAAGGTCATTTGAATAGGATTTAGAATATGCAGTTAAAAACAAATGGTATTGCATAAAGGAGAATGAGAAATAGAGGAAACTGCGGGGTGGTTAAATGAAATATGCTGTTTGCAGGGGGATGCAGGTTCCTGTCAGTAATGCACACAGTAGGCATGGAAACAAACAGTGAACAGTGGAGAAAGAGACGTTTCAAAGTGAAGCACTATGTAGATGATAATGATGTTGCCTGGGGCTTAAACTATTCCTTAGCCTCATTGTTTCAGCAGAAAAGAGGACAGTGTCCCAAGCAAAATAGACCAACTTCCATTTTCAAGAAGTAGAAATGGCATATTTAATGGCTTTTATCAGTGGGTAAGAAAAGAGAAAACAGCATAATTAGAACTACGGAAAGCCAACAAAAGCCCAGAGCAATAATTTTAAAAGACATTCTGTATTGAAGATGATAGCACAGGATTAGGAAGATATTTTTGCTAGTGGTTTAGCATGAATAAAGGGGGTTTACAATTAGGGTAAAGACAGGAATACAAACTGTTTCTGAGCAACTGTTTTTATGTGTTGGTAAACTATGCATTAAATAAGATAGTTGAGTGGTAGCTGAAGCAATATACAGTCAGGAAAATTCTGTAGGAGTGTCACTGGTATTTACTTCTATGATAGGGGTATGTAGGAATACCATATTTCCTACAGGCATATGCATAAAGTCCTATATACCTGCAAAGACTTTCCCGTCTTCTGCAGCCTGACACAGAGTATTAAGACACACAGAGAATAATGGTAAGATTTTCAAGTGAATGCAAGCACAACTGAGGCTCCCAAAAACCTATTTTCCAAAAGTGAAATTTAGTGAATTTGAAGTAGCCAAAACTTTAGGCATAAACTTTAATAGGAACTCAGCAGAGAGCAGGAGAATATTTAAAGGGACAGATAATGGAGAGAGGGACTTCTCTTTCGGCAGGCCACTAAAGACCAGCATTTTCTCCAAACACACATCATGCAGACACAGAGAGCTTAATAGTCTCTTAGATTTGAAAGGAACTTCTAAGTGTACAGCTAATGGCAGAATATGGGCCTTAGGTTCAAAATCCCAGCTAGTGCCATCTACGATTTCCTGGAGTAAGAGTACATCTATATGCTGGTTTGCAAGGTCACTTTGACAGTATGCCAAGCATGTGGAGCCACTGCAGACTGGTAACTCTAAAGCTCCAGTCTGGCCATTACTGTCAAGCAGGGCGTATTACCCTGGACTCGGGCTGAACCGGCATTCTTACATGATGTCTGGCTACTGTTCTCATGAAGAAGCTCACATCTGCCTAAAACATACCACAAACACATACCTGTGGTTTCATCTCTGACCTTAACTGTTCTGTGGTATTTTCTTATGCAAAAGAATTGAGGCTGACTGTCATATTACATTGTAGAAATGTGCTTTTCTGCCAATGTTGGTGTTTTCTTCTTGTTGTCCCCATATATGGCTGATAAAGTCCCCCCAAACTCAGCACTGCACCACAACACAGAAGCCTGTTGTGCAAACAAAGCTGAGTGTCAGGAGCACAGCATCTTCCTGCCCTTTAATCTCAGCATTAGTCAAACAACTTCGTTAATGAAAGTTTTCCTTAATTGTCTATGAGGTCTTTCCAAAGACAACTTACTGTTTGCTTGCTTTAGAAATGTGTTAAAAATAAACTAGTGAATGTTTTCATATATAAACAGAGCAAAATATAAATTACATTTGGGCTTTTTGCAAATACAGTTTTCTCCTTAAACAGTTAATAAAAATCTTCTATTTGCTTTCTTCTTCATTCGTAACATTTAACATAAATGAGAGAAAGCAAATGCCTCTTGGAAGCAAAGCTGCGTGCCCTTGGCAAGCAGTGTGTATGGCAAAGGAAAAGCGCGTGAGGCTGTCTCAGCAGCAAGAGACTGGCTCATGAGCTAAGAGTTTCCACAAGCTGCCGGATCAGAGTCACCCCTGCCCCACAAGGGCCTCGGCTATCTGCCTCCCCTCCCTTGCCTTTGCCTTATTTTCCTCCTCTTCGCCACCTGCAGCCTAACAACCAGAAGCTCCTCCTGGTGTTCCTGCACAGAAGGGCAGCTGGGAAATGGAAAATAACGTGAAAGAAGAGGAACAAGCGCCTTTTAGGTCAAGCTGTGCTGAGGGGAATTCCTTTAACTAGAATTTAAATGGCTTCAGTGCAAGAAGTTGCATACTTTGAAAATATAAGGAGACTAAAAAGGGAAAACAGATGTGTTTCTTTCATTACACAGCACTGCCCGTGATAAACTCGGTTAAGCAAAACTGCAGTTCCTTCTATCAGAAAAAGCAAGTCTGAGTCTAATATTTACCCTTTATACTGTCATAGGCATTGTTCCAGCAGAGTGCTTGTCAGAGACTGCAGAAGGAGGCTCCGTGGAGGTTTGAAGGGCATTAATACAATGCCAGCATGTCACTGCACACAGATTTCCACAGCACAGAGAAAATGTCATAGCACCTCACAGGGCCACCACAAGCAGAGTTTCTCCTAGCACCAACACAAGGAGGACACAGATACACAGGACAGTCTAGTATCACAGATCTTTATCCATACATACTTGAATTTACTGTAAAACTTCAGCTTGTGTAAGGACTTCCAGAATTGGAACCTTACATCATGCAAGATACTTGAAACAGATATTCAGCACGTTAAGAATTAACGCCATCCTTGTCTCCTCTCTGCTTTGCCTCCTCACTGGTGATACAAAGAACTCTTGGAAACAAACAGGAGAAGGATGCCTGTTCTTTGCCTGGCATTTGGCTGTGATATGCTCCTGATTATTATTGCCACTTTGTCTCAAAAGAATCATTCCCTTCTGCCTACTGACAGCAGCCAAAATCATCCAAGTCCCTGAAAATTTTACTTCTGCTCCAGCAGGGTCACACAAAAAGCAAGCCATGAGGCTATGTGTGTCATGAAAAATTGCTTGCATAACTCAGAAATTCATAAAACTTGGAAACAGCTGTATCTCATTTCCCAAGGCTAGCTGAAACTCCATCCTGTTCTCCCAACCTGTTCAGCCTTATTGTACACAGCAGCAGGGACACGGACTGAGAAACAAAGTCCTCTGCAGAGCATTACACAGTATTAGTAATATTTAGAATGACAGGTACAAAGCACAATGCTTGGTGCTGCAAAAAAATCAGGTAATCATGATTCAAGTGAGATAGTGTCATTAGTGCCATTGTTAAATTTATGTACAGTACTTTATAAGGAGGGAAATGCAGGCTCATATGAGGTGCTAGTAAAGGCTAGTAAAATTAAAATTTTTTTATAAAAAAAAAAATTTAAAAAAAGACTCGTAAAATTAAAATTTAGCAGAATACATTGCATAACAGTCTCTGCCTCTAATCAAGTGCTGAGATTTTGTTAGCTCAACGCACATGCTTTCTCATAAAATATCCTGCATAACCTGGGTAGACCTGACACAACATTTATTGAAACACAAAGGCATTTTAAATGGGGAGAAACTGAGAAATTCTGTTGGGAATACTGGCTTGCTGAGGACTATAAATGATATATAAGCTTTCGCCAGAATCTGTTCACAATAGTTATTTAGAATAATATAGTGGTCACTGAAACATACTATGTCTGAGAAGCTGAGGACAATGTTAGGCTTCAATAAAATCCAAGAATGTGTTACCCCACTGAGCCCTCTATAAAATCTAATTTTACATTTTTCAGTAAAATTTCACCATGCAGTTATTCTATGCCATTGTATATTAGACACATACACAAAAAAAAAAGCGTACTCAGCTCTAGCTATTTGTTTTGGTGCTTGACACATTCTGGTAATAACTTTCAATTGACTAAAGTTGCCCTTGTTTGTATGACCAAATTACAACAATAAACATGAGTTACCATGTGTCAGTATGTGTATTTTATAAAGCTTAAGAGGGAATTATGATTCATTAGAAGCAGCAGGAGAAGTCTCATGCAGTAGGAAGTCAACTGCAGTGATTACGGAATTTGACCCCAGAGTCAATCACTGTTGTCTATGGCCCTGGCTCCCCACTTACACACTTTCTCATGGGGAATAGTTAAGCTGGACTGCTAATATCGAAGTTCCCGTCCCCTCCTCATCCCTTTTCCATCTAGTTTGTTTCTAACTATAACCAGTCAGCAGGTCTGACAACTTGTTTGTTTGCTTTTGATCAAAACAAGCAGCTGCATCAAAGCCAGGATGTCTTGCAGAGAAATGTTGATTTTGACGACATTTACAGTGGGAGATTTCAAGCATTCAGGGCAGATTTTGGATTGTTTCCAGTGGCAAGAGACATGAATTAAAACATTGACCTTTCTAATCAGAAAACAGATGTTTCACTGCAATTCCCTGTCCTGAAAATATTTGAAACATTTTGGTTTTGTCCTAATTCAGAAGACAAACTAAATTTCAAGCCTCAACGGCTGTCTCAAACAGGATCTTTTATTTCAGTCCAGGTCTTCATCTTGTGAAGGTATTCTTGAAATGTAAGCGTTCTGCTGGGGATGGGATGCTGTCACAGCAGCCCTTTTTCTGAGTGTGTTTCTGTTCATAGAATCATAGAATCATGGTTGGAGCCTTTGACAGAGAATATGTAAGGGCAGAATATTCTTGAAGGATATTTAAGTCTTAAATATTTTTCTAGATCTTGCTGTAATACTACAACCCTTACCGTTATGTCATCTTTAGTGACAGACAAAGGGCAAAACTGAAGTCACTATTGGTATTTTTATGAATAA
The DNA here is from genome assembly GCF_963924245.1 of Chroicocephalus ridibundus. Lineage (NCBI taxonomy): Eukaryota > Metazoa > Chordata > Aves > Charadriiformes > Laridae > Chroicocephalus > Chroicocephalus ridibundus. Next base: position 94,803,649 of record NC_086286.1, read on the forward strand.
CCATTTATGGGACCAGTCTCTCCTTTTGAAATAATGGATGTAAACGGATATTTTTTGTGTTTGCCTCTCCCTATAATACGAACTGCATAATAGTAGTATAACTATAACTACTATACTGTAACTACTATAACTACTCTCCTGTGAGGAGAGTGGCCTGAGTGGATATCATAATTTAAAAATGAAAGACAAATAATGAACACTGACCATAATTTAGAGGTTTCAGAATTATCCAAAGGCCTCTATTACAGTTCCTTACTAAAACAAACAAACAAAAACCACACAAAAATGAGTGTGAGAAATACAGGTTGTACCTAGTACCACTCCCCAACAAGCAAGCAGAGGACTCTAAGTGCTATATACATAAAATGGAGAGAAGGCACCAAATTGTTTCTATAGCTTATGCTACATTGTTCAAGAGTACACAATATTGACTCTGTACTAATAATGACTATGATGGTAGGTACAAATAAGCACCAGCTGTGCTTTACGTCAGTTTTTCAGGAACAGGTTTCAAACAGCCATTTATGCAAAATACAAGTTTTAGCAGATTTAACAGAAGTGCTGCAGATGATAATTTTAGCCTATTTCTTTAATTTTCTGACACTAAAAATACATATTTAGTTATTTATTTTCCACAAGCATGAAAATAGTTAAAACCTGTCTTCTTACTCTAACACTTGAATGTAAGATCTTGCCCTAAGTACTATACTGAGTAAAAGACTTTTGATTAAGGGATAAAGTAGTGAAAATGTCTCACTAAATATTCTTTTAACAAGCATCAGAAGAATTGACATATCAATCGCTATGAAACTATCCAGGATTTGGCATCAGAAGTAGTGTGCCATCATGGAAGACATCGGTCTGGAACATGTATGCTGAAAGTCTAAGATCTCTTTAGTTTGAAATTCATCTGTATGTCTGGGATATTTAAAATAAGTGGGTTGGAGAATTTCCTAGCCTGATCTGAGCTAAGCCTCCATAGTAAACTAAACAGTGTCACAGCCCATTACCTGGCCTTAATACCATATGGCACAGTATGGCTATACACATTTTATAAAATTCTTCTATTCATAAATAAGGTGGCTGTTACCATAATGCTGTACTGGAAATGTATATGGAAAGTATATCACAAGAGCTGGAGAGATTCGAGTCATAAAGCAGCTAAGCCCAGGAAGAGCAACGGCAGCTGACTGAAGATCCAGAATAAATGATGTGGTTGTCCTGAAAAGGGCAAATCAGGTAAATTTCCTTACTGGAAGAGAGCAGAAAGATTAGATTGAATGTACAGTTCCCTATACTTGTTAATTTGCCTTGAGACAATCAACTTCTTTTAAGCAATCAAGTTATAACTTTATTGGTTTTGATTAGACATAAGGTTTTTTAGTGCTGTTTATAGTAAAACAATTATTTTCAACAAACTAAATAAGATTCATACAGAACTTTGTATTTTAGGCTTGTTTTTTTTTTCCGGCTACTTCATATAAAATTCACTTTGGTTTCAGCATAGTTTGTTTTTTTTCACTCTAGAAGACAAACTTCATAACCAAGGCACAAGGAACATCTCCTACAAGGGTCTCCACAGAATGTGCAGAAAAGATTCCAATGGACGTTAATATTTGTCTGTCTGTTTTGCTCATCAAGAGCAAATACTATGCTATTATACCATACTATTATACTTTACAAGAGCAAATACTGTAGCTATAGTATGATCTTCTGGGGACCACATGATAATGATTTTAAGAGGGCAAATTGAACAATTCTGCATGACACAAGAAATTTAGTCCATACGACCCAAGACATTGAAGCTGAATTCAAAAAAAACAAGAATATGTCTACATGACAATCATCGCAGAACACAACCTAAGTGAAATCGTGTCTTAAAGGAATGATAAGGCTTTGGTGCACATGTTTGGAGACATTGCTATAGAAATTTGGGATAACTTTCAGCATTTCACTTAATCCTAAAATTTTGTGAGGTAAGTGTGGTTATTCCTAAATATACTTAGTTTAGTGCAATAAATCATGTTTTCAGCATCCTCATCTTTCTGATAAACCTTGCCAAGTTTTGGAAGCACTAGCTACATAAAATTGAAAAACTGGTGGGTGCTTCTTTGTAAGTCAAGGAACTATTTTATCAGATTTATCACATTATAGTTACTGTCTATAATCTTCCATAAACCTTTTTCCCCACAAATAACTTCTCAAAGATTGCCATGAGCCAACACTAATAGGACTTTCTAGTCACAGCTTGTCAACAGTATCTCAGTCTTCAGAAGCTATGAAACGTTCCTCTCTTTCCACTTACAGACTGGAAATTACTCAGAAGACGTACTCCTCTGGTACTAAAACATCCTTTTTCACTTCTTCGTTTTCCCAAAGTCTTCACCTGCCATTCCCAGTCTGCCTGTCAGTTGTATATAGCAGTTACAGCTGGTATTTTTAGCTCAATGACTAGCTTTTGCTAATGAGCTGTCAGACTGAGTGAACTCCATCAGACAAAAACATGGGGTTTACCTCAAGCTCCTGTTTTGTACAAAGCCCAGCTTTGTAAAGAATTTTACTGACTTTCAAGTACAAACCTGTAGCACAGCCAATGCAGCAGGAAACAGGTGGGTAGAAGAGCTGCTGACTGAGGCAGCCATTAGGGATTTCTGAGAAAATGGGAGATCACAGATTTCTGACAAAAGTGGAGGAAAACTACATTAAAAACTGTCTCGTCTTTATGTAAATGTTCATTAGCAAATATTTGCTTACATGAGCACAGCAAGGCTAACAGTGGTCTTATATAAACAACTTCTCCATATGATCCCACTCCAGGGCATCTTCTCCTGGTTCTTGCCATGGACACCTATATTTTGGGACTTGGCAAATTTCCTCAGCTTCCTGTCCTTTGAAGGGCAATAGCTTTCACCCAGGATTGTACAGACACTGTTAAGTATAGTCTTATTTTCCATAAGAGTCTTTACTAATTCACCACCTGACTTAATATTTCCATCGATGTGCTCCTCACATCTCACCTCATGACCTATCATCTCCATTTTTCTTTTCAGGATCTTGTGCTACAGTGCACTCACTCTTCCTATCGTGTTTGTCTGTTATAATTTCTTCACATACTAACTAACATAGACAGTTAACTCACATAGACAGTTTACCTTGAATGAGGAACCATCACCACACTCTTTCCCCGCCTCCCCTCATTTCTAGGAAATAATCTCTGCCCCCTTCCTAAATTCCTTTTCCACAAAGCATTATGCAAAGCCAGTATTAAATCTTTCAGGTGTTCATGAAGTACAAATAACAAACAAATTTTCTCCATCTGCCCTTTCCCAAGCTCATTTTTTCTGTCTATCAGATGAACAAGATCCTTTTGAAGGGACAGAGCAAGAGATGCTCATATATAGAAGTACTTTTCATACTTTAATGAAGAATTACTAGCTCCTTGTAGGTTTTTCTGTAAGCAGGAACATGGAAAAAGAAAACTTCAATGACCAATATTTTAGAACACGTTCATACTGCCTAAGGTACATAACTTTTTCTTCCCTGTCTACTTTTTGTCAGATTTTTGATTTTTTACTCTTGTGAGGTTGTAATTATGTGAAATTTACTACTTCTTGTTGTATAAGACTATGGCTATTACTTAACTTCCTTGCTTTTAGAAGTACCTACTTCTCATGCTTACGCCAAGGCAGTTTTGGATGCCCTGCCTATCCCTGGCAAGAACTAACAGGATACAATTTTAGGATTAACATAGTCAATAACAAGGCAGATGGAAGGGAGTAGTTTGGACAAAGTAATTCATGCATTAAATAGTTGATCTGTATTACTGGTATATTTTAGAGGATTACTATGAGAAGCCAATGATTTGTCACAGTCTGTGCCATAATCGAGCAGCTGTACAATTAATACATTTTCCCCTGCATATTTTTCAAGGTTTTACAAAGCTAAAGGGAAAACTGTGCTCAGTGGACATCACATTGTTTGGGAAGGGAGGAGTCAGCTAACTCTCTAATTCAATTGACTTCTTAAGCAAGAATGTAAAACAGATGAGCAATTTATGTTCCAAAAAGATTTTTGCATATTGTAGGAAAACAACTAATCGAGGTAAAGAGACATTTCATGTGCCTTCTCATAAATATGAATCCATAATCAAAGTTACCTGATGATGTTTCCCTAAATCATAATATAAGGGGAAACACGGCTCCTAGGGCACACTGAAACTCTGTGTGTGTTCAACAGTACCAAGACAATTATTAGACATAAAAAAGAGACAAGAGTTCAGGGTTAGGGTATTTGATGCTCAAAAATATCTCTCAAGAACAGAGCGATCCCTGCGCTACCATGAGCAAGCCATGCCTAGGAAAAATCCTAAGTGAGAAATAAATGTCAAGTAAAGGGCACACTCTGTCTCCAGAAATAACACTTTCAAAGAAGGGGTTATATAGACGCATGTCCTTTAAGTGTCTGAAACGTGGAACAAGTTTACGTTTCACAGAATGTCATGTGTCTTTCCCACCAAGTTTCTAGGCTCATTTTGAGCACTGGTAGTTGACAGGATTCAGGGGAAAATTCTTTGCACATGCTGGCAAGCAAGAATTAGTCATGAGACAATTTAACATAATCCCATGTTGTCACAGAAGGCCCCTTTAAATTATTCATATATCAGTGCCACATACTAATCTTTTGGAATGTACTTCTGCTGTTCTTCAGGCAGAGACAGCACTGTGACTGACACAAAGAAGATCCCTGGAAGACACTAGCAGATGGGTCAAAACCAGCAAAAATATTTGCCTGAATTATTCTTATACCTAAAAATAAAATCAGATCCAAAAACCAAACTTTGAACAAAATTTCAGCCTTACAGAGGTCTAAAACTAGCAGGATGCAAGGGCACATATGGGGAAAACATGACGTGTTTGGGAAGATAGTATTACAGTAATATACATTTCCACCAACTGCAAGCAGAAAGGTTGAACATATATTTATACAGCAGTAGTAAAAAGCTGAATGATTTAGCAGAAAGTGAAAATGAAATACAAGAAGTAGGCCAAGAAAATAGAAGGAACGGTAGTTAGAAATTCTACACTGAATGCTACAGAAAGGAAAATGTTAATGAAAGAGGAAATGCCTAGGCTTCAGCCAAGCATTGCTGACTTTAAAGTGAACATTTCACCGGGATAAGTTTTTGTGAACTTTGGGCATTTCTGGGGCTTAATTTAAGTGAAATAATTTGTTAAATACATTCTATTGGCTGAGAATTTCCGGAAGTCCTAAGTAGACATAAGAGTATGTGAGTGCTTGGGTCTACAAAAACTAAAATAGAAAATCACAGGTTTTTAAAGTTTAGTTTTAGAAGTGAATTCTGTTTAAAAAGATAGCATATGAAATTTGCTAGTTTGACACGCTAGCTGAAGTTTCTTTATTGTATTTTATTTTTTGATCTATCATCTGAGGATAGTTTCCTGCTGTGGGATTGACCATATATATTTTATATTGTCTAATATTTTAAAAAACCCCAAACATCTGGATGAAATCAGATTGTTTTACAGATGTTGAAATCCAAACTTGTTTCTGTTTAGCTACTTATGCAGAATTTAAATGGCTCCTGTAAAAACTGGGTTTTCGTAAAGAACCAAACCACGTTACTTTGCGTTTGTGCTCAACTGTTTCTCCTTGTTTTATTTATAAACTTTTACAAATGACATTGTCACAAGACCATATGTCTTAGCATATATTTTACTTCGCTTTATTCAGTTGAAAAATTGACTTAAAACCTGTAACAGTAATGTCTGTGAGGACTATTTTAATTTATTTTATTAGCTGGATATCAAAGACTTCCCACTGAAATAGCCTGCTTCAGTAATACGACTGGATTAATTTGTCTAAGGATGATTGCTCCTTTTCCCTTCTAACTGCCAGAAAAGACGCAAAAGATTTCTACTCCACAAGCATCTTTTGGATTATTAGTTAATTAAATGGGCTGCATATCACTCTTGTTTGTCTGTGTAATTGCATCTACTAATTTTTTTAGGAGTGACTGGTTTGTTGGTGTGCATGTTTGTGTGTGCCTTTCCAGATTTTGGAAATCAAACTTTAAGTTTGTTTGATTTAAGGTTGTTAACATAAATTCAGAATTCAGGGTGGAATTACCTGGTATTTACAACAACTTTACAAATTCTGCTCTTTAGATTTCCACTCTTCTTACCACTGTTGAGATGCTTTTAGCTAAGACAGATGATCTTGGTTGATACTCACTTGTTATTCGCTTCCTTTAGTGCAGTAGGGTTATCTGTTAGGGTTATCTGTTATTCTCTGTATTTGCCAAGCTTGTTATTTTGAGTTTAAAAATTGTTACAATTAACTGGTAGAATACACCCCTCACCTGTCAAAGTGTGCCTTAAAAAGTTGATCCTTGATATCCCTTGGAAGCTATACACTTGTTTTTTCAGCACTCACCATTTATTGCACTGTGATTTTGGGATTACAATTTATTAATTTTATTCTGGCTGCCATTTAAAGTGTTACTATCAATCAAAAAATAGTATGAGACTTGCAATTCCTGGAAATTGCTTTCATCAGTGAAGCTGATTAAATATTTTGCCATAGGAAAATGCTAGCTTATTGAAGACATATTGGAAGGAAATAAGCAACTCATTTAGGAAAAAGAAAAAAAAACGCTCTTCTACCACCCTACTGGAATGGTATATTTGTCAATTTAATTTTACTGTTATGTAAAATAAATAGTTAGCTTTTAATTTTTTAAAACATCAAAATTTCTGGTTAATCTTGGAGTTTCCTAGCGGATGGAAATTCTGAATCCTGAGCAGCTGCCTTTACGAGCCATCTTCTTAGCAGATATCAGGTGAGAACCCCTTGGACTGCAGGTGTGTACTCCTGTTCAACTGTAGAAAAGTGTCCAAGAGCAGAGATTGATCTGGCAGACTGCTACTAGTGGATTTATCATTAGTCAGACAAGTGGTCACATTCAATGTTTTCACTTTGCTCAGTAACTCCAAAGTGGGTGTGAAATCCATTTATTTTCTCTTAAAAGGCATTTCCTACAGACTTTCTCAGTTCCTACTTTAGTACTACTCTCCTTCAGTAGAGCAGAGAATTTTGAGAGTTCTCTTTGGCAAATTACTTTTGAAGTGTTATAAATCTTGTCCTGATTTCACAATCATTTTCGGTCTCTTTGTACATGTATAAGTAACTGCTAAAATTCAAGACAATGGAAAGACAATTCTTTTGAACATGAAAAAGCAATAAATCCCAGTTCTCTTTGGTTTCATTAATACTGGAAGGGATGTAGCTAAGTCATAAGTAAAGCATAGCTAAGAGGAGGAAAAAACATTAAAGCAATGGTTGAATTTGGAATTTCTGTTCTGCAACAAATTCAAAAGAATTTCAAAAAGAAATGCTGTTTTAGTGCAAGCTATACATTTTGCAGTCATTCCATAAAAAGCATGCAGCTTCAAGCATTAAAAGGAGCTCTTTCAGACTCTCAGACCCTGAGTCCAGCCCTTATTCTAAACTCAGTAATCATCAAGGATTGTAATTCTCCAACAAAAAGGACACAAGGCATTATCTGTCCTTAGCATCTTTCTTCTTAATCTTGAGACATGTAGCATCCAGCATTTAAATGCCTTCTTCAGTCTGTAGATTCCCAAACACTAGCCTAGACATAAGAGCTGAACTTAACAAAGGTCATGGAAAAAATTGCAAGAAAAAAGAGCACAAAGTATTATCCTAAACCAACTCTTTTTCCTTATTCTGAGGGCAAGGCAACAGATGTTGAAATGGGTTCTTCAGTCATGACATTCCCCCAAATAACCTTACCCTTAAAAACAATTCTAGCCAAGAGAACCACCCATACAGTGAAGGGAACTTAAGCTGTTGACCACAATTGACTCCAGACTTCTCTTCAGTCTTCTCTCTAAAGGCTGTTCAGTCTCAAGGATAAAACTAGACTCCAGTTTTAGATTTGCAAGCCCCCAACATAAGAGTAATTATAACAAGAAGAACTATACACAAAGTAAAAAAAAAATCAAAAATGTGTTGACAACAGACTCCAGCTCTCTTCCAAACTCTTGCAGGCAAAACAGAATTAGCTGGCTTCTCCAAATTTTTGTATTACTAAAATGTAATCCAAACCTATTCCTGACTCTAATGATTGCCACAGGAGCCATCCTTCCAGTAAGAAAACATAAATTCCTGATCACAGTCAACACCAGCCCAAGTTTAGCGTAAGGCTTATTTTTTGGAAATAACTTACATTGTCTTACATTGGAGAGAAAGGTCAGCTGGGCATATTTAAGTTAAGCTTCTGAGTTTCATTAGGACTTGAAACAGTTTTGCCTGAAGGTGCTGTAGACAGAGATTCCTGAAAATATTTTGAATTACACCTTAAACTACAAATGCATTTTACAGAACGAGTGGGAGACACTAATTAGTGAGACGACCCCAAAGACCACTTGGAGTACTAAGTTTAAAAGTAAGGAGCTGAGGAAAAGTTGACCTGACTTTGCAAGAAACAATGTAACAGCAGAAGAACCTGGACTCTGGTGACAGTGACAAGTAAGATCTACTCAAATCTCACTTAACCATAGCTTTGATTATTTGCAGGAGATGAAACATTACTTCAATGTATTCTATAGCTATTGACCCATATGGCACCGTGTGCCATTCCATTCTTCGAAGTGTCATGATAAGTTTGAACAGTTATTCATCCTCACTGCAGGGAATTCATTTCCACCTTCTCTAGGAGTCAAATAATAAATTGACTGAAAATATTTCCTCAACTGGTTGACCTGCAGGGCAAGTGGCAATGGTCCTTAACTGCTGTGCAGCTGCACCAGTTTCATACTGTATTGGTGTTGTTAGGGAGACAGCTGGTGTCAGTGGTGGTCGTTCCTTGTTGGGGAGAGGGTAGAGTTAGGATTAACACTAGGATGGTTTTGGAAAAAGAGATATGACAGAGTCACCCGTATGCAGTATTTGCCGAGCCTCCTGCCAAGTCCGGGTGAAGGGTGTGAGGGATAAGGATGAGTGGTAAAGGAATCCATGCCCACAGCCAAGGACAACAGCAGTCCACCTTTGAGTAATAATTCTTAGTGGCTGGAGACCTGTGCAGTCTTAGAGTTTCTGGTGATTAAGTAAGGAACTATCACAGACACCTCAAATGCACCTATAACTTCTGCTCCTGGTGATGGCTTTTATTTTCTTTTCCAGGAACAACACGCTTTTGCAGCAAATTCAGCATGGATGTTGAGAGGTGGATGTGGGTAGGGGTCCTTACGGAGAACATACTGGGAAATCACAGGTGTATGGGGTGCATATGAGTAACGTGAGGTCATGGTAGTAGAGGAGTGGTGTGAAAAGAATGAGGGTGAATGCAACATGTGTCACAGGCATACTAAGACCTTATGTAGGGAGCCACATATGGTGACCTCACATGAGAAGTCAGACATGGTTAATTGTAGATGTTGCCTGTGATTATAAAGAGCTCTGATTCTCCACTGTTTTTGTTTCTGAGGAAGCTTAAGGAGTAGCCTTTAGCCTAACCTGCCTTTATGTAAATATATCAGTGAGGTGTCATATTATTAAGAAAAAGGCTTGAATGAAAGAATGAATAAAGCCTTTGAATGAACCCTTAATAAGTAGAATTATCTGTTAATTAGTGAGTTATCTACAAAGGGATAATTTGAAAATACCACTTAAGAGAATGAACATGGTAGCATCTCACTGGTGGAAAAAACTGTTCATTTATGGGAAAATATGATGGAATGTGGATGGAAATTAAGGTGTGAACTGTTCTCAGTGGGAAATAATGTAATGAGAAACACAAGTCTATATTTCTAGAGAGTTGGGACACAACCAGGAGAGCTGACTCCAACCAACCAAAGCGATATTCCATACCATATGACATCAGGTCAGTAAGTAAAGTTGGGGGAAGAAGAAGGAAGCGGGGGAGGTGGGGGGATGTTCAGAGTGATGGCATTTGTCTTCTCAGGTAACCATTGGGGAAGGAGAGAGTTTACTCATATAGATACAAGCCATACTGTGCTCCTGAGAAAAAAAACAAACAACAGGTAGTGCTTTCTAGCATAAAAACAGTCTGAGGAAACTTCAAGTGCTGTGTGGAGAGCATTTCTTGAAAGACAGCATGAAGACAAGACTACGTGTTGAGTTTAATGGAAATCTTTCTTCCGGCAAACAGTTTGCAGTGTCTCTTTTACAAAGAAGCCGTTGACTTCAAAATCTCACAGGTTTGTGTGCAGGCCCCAAAGCATCAGTTCTTTGGATGCTAAAAAGTAACACTTTCATACCCATTTTGCAGCTTGTACAGTGTTGGACCTGTGTCAGTATGGGAGAATGAACACATCACTTGAGCATTTATTTAATAACTACTCCATGGACAAATAAACAGTTTTCTACTGTATGTATTTCAGTTTCTCAGAGTATGTTAGAATAAATTACAATATATTATATTAACATATTAAGCCACAAAATACTAGCCATCTAGCTCACTTTTAGAAAGAAATCCATCATGGAGCTCTTTTAATAATAATCCAAAGTGTAAAATCCTTGATTTATGATAATACATTTAAAGAATTTTATTCTGAATTTTTCAAAATCAAAATAAATAGTAATATTCATATCATTCAGTCATCTACTTTAAAAAAATAAGTAAATCTAAATAAAATAAAACTATCAAATGCATTTTGGCTGGATTCTCAGCTGGTGTGAGTGGGTCTTCATGAGGTTAGATATACTCACCTATATGGAATTATCACACCTGAGGATCTGGACTAGAATTTTTGTTATTTTTTTCCACTGTTTATTAAGGATCTAATTGTTATACAAGTTAGAACCTCTTGACAGCACTTTGCCCATATGAAAACATCTCGGTCTTCACCTTTTACCTCATTTACAATGCCAGAGAAATTTGCAGGGGCCTTCCTGACAGGCAAAAGTCTGATGCAGGGGGTGGAATCTTGGCTCCATAAAAGTCAGTGGCAAACTCTTACTGAGTTTACTGGACCTGCAATTTCCCCCAGAGTAGGAGAACAAAACTCTATGAACAAAATATGTGTTGCTAAATATAATTTATGAATGATGACAGTGCAGATAGGCACCTTTTTCTGGTTAGCTGTGGAGGGAATAAAAAGCAAAGAACATTACCTCTTAGAAAGTCTGGGAAAATCTGCTGATTATGTCAGTTTCCTAACATAAACGCATCCTGAAACAAAGCCTTCAGTGGTAGCTATAGGACATAATAAGGAACCTCCAAGAGAATTGTGCTTTCCAGCAATGTTTTTCACATTACTATTCCTAGTGTGAGTATAAAAGCAAATTTGGTTGATAGAGTACATGTATTTACATTGGATTATTTTTTTGGCTATGTGATCTCCCAACTTTCTTTATGATCTGCAGGTTTATGAGGAAAAACCACATCTTAGAACAATTATGAGAGTTACTACAACACAGTTGAGACCAAGAAATTATTTCTTCTAATTTTTGGCTTTTCCTCAGCTAATGTCAATGACAATGGCTAAGCTCCTTCTGGATAGAAAGTGTTTTGAAGGAAATGGACAGTATGGCTGAGCAAAGGAGGGGAAAAAAAAAAAAAAAAGAAAGTAGCTTTGCCATGTGCCACAGCCATATACCATGCAGTCAGGTCATAAACTTACTTTGGAAAAAAGCAGATGCAGAAGAAGCAGCTTCAAGGGCATTCAGACTGGAAGTCCACCTTCTTATTAATTAATTTGCAGTATCTTTTCTCTTTTCTTTTCTTTTCTTTTCTTTTCTTTTCTTTTCTTTTCTTTTCTTTTCTTTTCTTTTCTTTTCTTTTCTTTTCTTTTCTTTTCTTTTCTTTTCTTTTCTTTTCTTTTCTTTTTTCTTTTCTCTCCTCTCCTCTCCTCTCCTCTCCTCTCCTCTCCTCTCCTCTCCTCTCCTCTCCTCTCCTCTCCTCTCCCTCTCCTCTCCTCTCCTCTCCTCTCCTCTCCTCTCCTCTCCTCTCTTTTCTAAAGGGAAAAATGGGACAGAACCATAAAGACATAAATCAAATATTCATTTTGAAAAAACAAAGAAGCAATCACCAATATACAAAGAACATACATTTGCAAATCATTAAAAGAAATGCTTTAAGAGCCATAATTGATTACAGAATTCATTAGCAAAAGTCATCTTTAAAGGCAAGAATTTAATAAGATCCAAAAAACACTTTAAATACACATGTGTAACAGGGTCCCTTTCCAAGCCATAGCAGGATTTTATTTAACCAAGGACTTTAGAGCATCTACAGCTGGAAGAAGGGGATTCACTCACAGGCACTGGCTGGCAGCCTCAGACCCTTCTAGTTTTGCTGCTACAAAATGTCAGAAAGCGGCACATAAACTCTGAACACTACCTGCAGGAAGAAGTTTGGTTTGAGTTCTGGGGTGTCACAGAAAAGTTCAAATGACAGCACATACTACTTAATCTTTTCTAGAAGATCAACTAAGGCACTTTAATCTAAATTTTAAGTTCCAATAAAGCAGAAGATCCTAAGTGAGGCAAAGTAGTATTCACAGAAACATCATTCCATTTGTGAACACCCTCTCAATATCGTATCAAAGTGGGTATTTTGAATATATTCCAGGATAATAAAACCACAAATCAAGGGGAAATTGAGTTTCAACATCCTATTTGTTGAAAAAACTTATGGCATAACTGAATTCTGATGTGAAGCAAGTAAATATGCTGCTCTTGGCAATTAAGAGAATCTTCTCTCCAAAATATTTACTTAGCCCTCAAGAACAAAAATGCTCTGCAAGGAGTGAGAAAATCACAGCAACTTTACTCAGTACTTCGTGTGTTATATTAAATCAGTGTCAACCCAGAGCAACAGCATACGCTTTATTGCAACTGGTTTAAATGCTTGTGCACTCTTGAGGATGCAGTTAACTCCTAGCAGGTGGCACAGGAATTACCTCACATTCAAGGAGACTGGGAACTGGTTGAATAAGTGCATTGACTTCCAGAGAGAATCTCAGTGATCTCCTGGTGAAACAGAAAAGGGAATCTGGCAGAATTTGCTATTAATACTAGCCAGCAGAAGGCCAGATAATTAAACTCGAAATTTCCCATGTTTGTATTTTCAAACTAGTCTTAAAATCACAATGAAAACATACTCCTTATTTCCTAGGAGTACCAAGGTTGGAGGCCTGGACAACCTAAGAGTTATTGTGGATTAATCTACAGCTTTAGTATATGGCAGATCAGGGATTTTCTTGATAGCATGTCTTCCAGCAAGTGAAGTGGGAAAAGATTCAGAAAGAGACATATCTGAGCTCTGGAAAAGCCGCTCCGTGAGTTCATTTCAGTTTCCAAAACAACGTTAAGAAATTATATGATTAGTAATCAAAATCACCTGAATGATGAAAATGTTTCTGTAGTGAAGAGCATAGAATTGGATGAAATATTATGTCACACAAAACTTCAGGTAAGATAATTCAAGAAAGGACCACTGTGGTCACTGAAAATCAGTTACCAAATACAAAAGTTCTCGGTCTGTGTGGAAACATGACCTCTTATATTTGCCAGTGAGGAGATTTCTCAGTCTGCCATAGACATTATAGCACAAGAGCAGCTTCTTGGGTCTGTTTGTTTGGACAGACAAGGAGAAATCTATTAGTTACCATCACTGAAGCTTAACTGAACTTAGGAGAGACCTCCCCTGCAACACAGTAGATAATGTCATATAATCATGGGCTTATGAAATCACTAGGCAATGAATTAGCATAAGAAAGCAAAATAAAGGTAAATCACTTTGGTGTGGAAAAGATCTTCATCTCATGATAATGTGGAAAAAATATGATAACCTTAACAATAGTGGGAATAGAATGCTTTTCGTGAGTTTTCTAGTATCAACTGTATAAATACAACCACCTTCTTTTCAGAACAGCCATGTAGTACACATTACCCCACGATGTGGGGTAACCTATTTTATAAAGTCTTTTTCAGTATGAAGCAATCATCACCTTTTTAACTAATTATATATTTTGCGTTCTAAAAACATGCGAATCATCTGCAATGATGCTTAAAACAGCATATAATGTGTGCTTCTCTGTCCCTGTGGCTGGGTTAACACCACACCCATGGAAAATATTACATTCTAATGATTCCAGAGTTCGGTTTTACTCTGATGGGACTTTGAAAGCTACGTTAAACTGACCAAATGTGATTTACAGATAGTTTGTCTTCTGCCTGGAAAATGTACAAGTGAACTATTTAAAACAGTAGCTGTTTTCCTCATTCATCTGTTTTGGATCACACTAATCATAGGTTTGGATGAACAATAACAAGAAGTTAATGTTTATGGTGTTCCCAAGTATTTATTAAGCATTACACAACTGCGGTGCCACAATGACATAAAACATTTCTGCTCATTAACAGGAATTATCTTTACTGCATTCTGAATAGTAAATCACAAGAACACATTTTAAAATTTCTTTGTAGTGAGAGACACTGTTTCAGAGATTTTGATTCATTAGAATCACGGAATCACGGAATCACGGAATCTTCAGAGTTGGAAGGGACCTCTAGAGATCATCTAGTCCAACTCCCCTGCTAGAGCAGGATTGCCTAAAGCACATCCCTCAGGGCTGCATCCAGGCGGGTCTTGAAAATCTCCAGAGAAGGGGACTCCACAACCTCCCTGGGCAGCCTGTTCCAGTGCTCTGTCACCCTCACTGTAAAGAAGTTTTTCCGTGTATTTGAACGGAACTTCCTATGTTCTAGCTTGTGCCCATTGCCCCTTGTCCTGTCGCTGGGAACCATTGAAAAGAGCCTGGCTCCGTCCTCCTTAAACCCACCCTTTAGATACTTGTAAACATTAATCAGGTCCCCCCTCAACCTTCTCTTCTCCAGGCTAAAGAGTCCCAGCTCTTTCAGCCTTTCCTCATAAGGGAGGTGCTCCAGTCCCACAATCATCTTGGTTGCCCTACGCTGGACTCGCTCCAGTAGTTCCCTGTCCCTCTTGAACTGGGGAGCCCAAAACTGGACACAGTACTCCAGTTGTGGCCTCACCAGTGCAGAGTAGAGGGGGAGAATGACCTCCCTCGACCTACTGGCCACAGTCTTCCCTATGCAGCCCAGGATGCCATTGGCCTTCTTGGCGACAAGGGCACACTGCTGGCTCATGGATAATTTGCTGTCTACCAGGATCCCCAGGTCCTTCTCCTCAGAGGTGCTTCCCAGCATGTCCACCCCTAACATATACTGGTGTTTGGCATTCTTCCTTCCCAGGTGCAGGACCCTACACTTGTTTTTGTTGAACCTCATTAGGTTCTTCTCTGCCCAGCTCTCCAGCCTGTCCAGGTCACGCTGGATGGCAGCACGGCCCTCTGGAGTGTCGGCCACCCCTCCCAGCTTGGTATCATCAGCAAACTTGCTGAGGATACACTCTGTCCCCTCATCTAGGTCATTAATGAATATATTGAACAAAATTGGTCCGAGTATTGACCCCTGAGGGACACCACTCGTTACAGGCCTCCAACTGGACTCTGTGCCGCTGATCACAACCCTCTGAGTTCTGTCACTCAGCCAGCTCTCGATCCACCTCACTGTCACCTCGTCTAGCCCATACTTCCTCAGCTTCCTAATGAGGATGTTATGGGAGACAGTGTCAAAAGCCTTGCTAAGGTCAAGGTAGATGACATCTACGGCTCTCCCCTCATCCAGCCAACCCATTATAACATCATAGAAAGCTATCAGATTGGTCAGGTATGATTTGCCCTTGGTAAATCCATGCTGACCACTTCCAATAACTTCCTGTTCCTCTGTGTTTGGAGACGACTTCCAGAATGAGTCGCTCCATTACCTTCCCAGGGACAGAGGTGAGACTAACCGGCCTGTAGTTCCCTGGGTCCTCCTTCTTGCCTTTTTTGAAGATTGGAGTGATGTCAGCCTTCCTCCAGTCCTCAGGCACCTCTCCTGTTCCCCATGACCTTGCAAAGACAATGGAGAGTGGTCTAGCGATAACATCTGCCAGCTCTCTCAGCACTCGCGGGTGCATCCTGTCAGGGCCCATGGATTTATGAATGTCCAGCTTGGCCAAGTGGTCTCTGACCCAGTCCTCCTCAACTAAGGGAAAATCTTCCTCTCTCCAGACCTTCCCCCTTGCCTCCAGGGTATGGGATACGTGAGGGACAGCTTTATCAGTGAACACCGAAGAAAAGAAGGCATTCAGTAGCTCTGCCTTCTCTGTGTCTTCCACCGCTAGGGCACCCGTCTCATTCATCAGTGGACCTATATTTTCCGTAGTTTTCCTTTTTCTGTTGATATACTGGAAAAATCTCTTCTTGTTGTCTTTAACTGCAGTGGCCAAGCTGAGTTCTGATTGAGCTTTGGCCCTTCTAATCTTCCCCCTGCATAGCTTTGTTATATCTTGATAATCCTCATAAGTTGCTAAGCCCCTTTTCCAGAGAATGTAAGCCTTCCTTTTTTTCCTGAGGTCCAGCCAAAGCTCTCTATTTAGCCAGGCTGGCCTTCTTCCCCGTCGGCTCGTCTTTCGGGACATGGGGATGGCCTTCTCCTGTGCTTCTAAGAGCACCTGCTTGATGATTAATCTAGAAAGATGATTAATTATTTTTCAGAAAGGAATAGATACAATACTTTCCAAATTACCAATTCAAAAGCAGTTTCAATCATGTTTGTATGCCTGTTTATCTTTCTACAGGATTTCCATGGAAGAGACAATAAGAAAAAGCATTTTTGGTGTTTCCATGACTATTGTTTTACTGCAACCAGAGTAGAACTCATTAAAGTATTATGAAAAAATAATGGTCTGCTAGATAGTGAAACTGCAAAATACTTGAAGACCCAGATGCCATGTGGGTGTATAGGGGAACCATCTGACTCCCCTGTGAAGCTCACTTGTTCAAGCTGTATTGTGTAAGAGTTAATTCTTTTTCCCTTGCACGTATACCAAGATGAAAACTCCTGTATTCTCATGAGGATATCCAGAAATTTCCTGGATCCTCCCTAGCATTTCCCTATTTTCAACCAGTAAACATTTTGAGTGGAGGTATAGTCATTACATCCAAGGGCCTGCATTCACTTCTCTGGGACCAAGATGGCCTCTGTGTCTTTTCAGGAAAGAATTTTTGATTTTATGAAGCGAGTAGGCTGTTCAAACAAAAATGTTGACGCTATGCAAAATACCAACTGTGCTTTAAACTCCTAGAGGCCTTTAGAGCCTAAACTATTGGCATTTGATTATTTGTGCTCTGGGTATGTCTCAGAACAGTAAACCACAGGTATTTTTCTGATCTCCTGCCCTACAACATTTCCTGGGGAAGTTATACTGACATTCAGGCAAGGTTTGGGCTTGCAGCTACTTCAAAGGTACGTTCAGCATCAACGAGATTGGCTTCAAGTGGTCACCTCTTGCAAGACTCTAACCTAAGTAGTAAACATCAGATGTAGTCCTTGCATAGACAGAAACATCTGAGCTCAGAATTTGGGAATACATGTCCCATGCCTGAAGCAGAGCCAACAAATCATGTCTCCTGGTAATCAGTCAGATTCCCAAATTCCAATGCACAGCTACACATCGTATGATTTACATGTTCACAGCAAGAGTTGCAAAACCAACAAGACGTGTGTCTGTAACATACCTTAATTTCTTTTTGAACGTTGGTAGAGAACTATATTAAAGCTCTGTATCTTTTAAGACTTTATAGCTGACTGAAGGACTGTTGCCCCTCTTTGAGAACACTTCCCAGCAAAATGTCATATTTCAAATTTAAATCGACCAGAAGGGGTTGAAATATGTCAACATTTATGTCTGTTGGCAATGAAACAGTGCTGAGAGGCCTGTAACCCATTATAGTTGAGGTTGCCACCCCTCCATGTTCCTGTCATGGCCCCTGAGGCACCCCTGGGCTTGACTGTCCCTGTGCCTACCCCCCAGCACACCCCCTATCCTGTCCCTGAAACACGTGAGAGAAACAACCCTGCTGACACCAAGGTCAGTGAAGAAGGAGGGGCAGGAGGTACTCCAGGTGCCAGAGCAAAGATTCCGCTGCAGCCCGTGGTGAAAACCATGGTGAGGCAGGTTGTCCCCCTGCAGCTCATGGAGGTTAATGGTGGAGCAGATATCCACCTGCAGGCCACAGAGGACCCCACACCAGGGCAGGTTTGATGCACCCAAAGGAGGCTGTGACCACGTGGAGAGCCCATGCTGGAGCAGGCTCCTGGCAGGATCTGTGGACCCATGGAGAGAGGAGCCCAGGCTGGAGCAGGTTTGTTGTCAGGACTTGTGACCCCATGGGGGACCCACACTGCAGCAGTCTGGTCCTGAAGGACTGCACCATGTGGAAGGACTCATGTTGGGGAAGTTTGTGGAGAACTGTCTCCCGTGGAAGGGACCCCACACTGGAGAAGGGGAAGAGTGTGAAGAGTCCTGCCCCTGAAGAGGAAGGAGCGGCAGAGACAATGTGTGATGAACTGACCACAACACCCATTCACTGTCCCCCGACACTGCTCAGGGGGAGGAGTTAAAGAAGCTGTGCCTAGGAAAAAGGGAAGGGGAGAAGGTGTTTTAAGCTTTAGTTTTATTTCTCATTATCCTCCTCTGATTTGATTGGTAATAAATTAAATTAATTTTCCCCAGGTCAAGTCTGTTTTGCCTGTGGCAGCAATTGCTGAGTGATCTCTCCCTCTCTGTATCTCGACCCACAAGCTTTTCGTTATATTTTCTCTCCCCTGTCCAGCTGAGGAGGGGAGTGATTGAGCGGCTTTGGTGGGCTCTTGGCATCCAGCCAGGGCCAACCCACCACAGCCTCACTGCCCTGTCCTGTCTAGCCATGGACCTCATCAAGGCTGGCCCATGTCCCAGCCTGGCCTCCGCCTGTCCCCAGGTTGGTGCTCAATTACCTGGGCTGGGGCTGCCCCCTGCCCTGTCCATCCCGGGAGAGCTCTGCTCCCAACCCCACAGGGAGCCATGGACCCACCCTGCACCCAGCCAGCCACCAGGTCCAGCCAGCAACCAAGCTGAGCACGCATTCCCAGCAGCCCCCTCCCAAAAAAAAACCCCACGTAGATAGTACATACACATGGACCTTAGCTCTGGGGCGTCCCTGAGATGCGCTGCATCGGGAGCTCACGTCTCTGAGGGGGTTATTGGTGTTCCCCTGCCCATCGTAGTCAGTGGAGGTGGGAACCTTTTATCCCACCACTTAACATACAGTAAAGACTTTCTTTTTATTGTTCCTATTCTCAAAAAATAGCACAATCAATAGGGAAAAGCAGACCAAACCATCACATCCCAAAATTTAAGATTTCACAGGTATTTTAGATGCTTTAAATTAAGCTGACTTGCATAGAAAATCTCCCTGATGCTTCTTCAGCTTATCAGAAGCCCCTTTACCTCCTTGTGTATTTATGCTTATACTATTTTTACAGCACTTTGTGCAATGTGCCAGGTTGCCTATTAGATATTGCAAAAAGGTAAAACTTTAATTTCCCTAATTTTTAACTCTATCCATATCATACTTTGTTCAACTGGTTACTTAGTACCACAGCTATTTTTTATTTCATTATGCTTTCAGCATTAAGTAATATTTTTTTTTAGTATCTCTTCCATTCTCTCTTCTTTCACAGCGATTAACAGTTATGTTCCAAGTTTTTGATAAACCAAGCAAAACCATTAAAATTAGCAGGGTATTTACACTGTGTGTCTTTTCTCCAGGATGCATAAAACGTGAGGTTATAGTTCTACTCATGTTTTACCTCACTCAACAAAATCATGTTTAAGGAACCTGATTACAATGCACGTTGATTGAATACAGACATGCTCCATGTCCATGTCCTAAACATGGTCCAGGTCAACCGGCTCCAGGTGTCCCTGCTTGAGCAGGAGGGGTGAACAAGATGACCTCCAAAGATCCTCTTCAACCGCAACCATTCTGTGATTCTTTATGTGTCTGTGTGGAAGGTTTTCTTTGCCAGTAGCAAGACTTCCAAAAATTGTAGTTTAGTTTGCTAAATTCATAAAAAGTGTACATATTGTTTTTTTTATTCTCTAGGTATGATTTAGAATACACTTACTTTTCCATGTTGCTTGAGCTCCCTATGTCTTCTCCCCCCTCACCTCCCACCGTTTTAGAAGTCAGGAACCAAGTTTTTTGGGGTTTTTTGTAGGTTTTATTTCTTTGGGCTGTTCCCAGAGAAACACAAAGCTCATTAACTCCAAGAGTTCTGAGAGCCACAGAAATGTTACAGTTCCAGCAAGTATGGAATATCACACAGCATTACAGAATGAATGATCAGAAGCAGAACAAGCCACAACTCCCAGAAGAACTCCACTAATGTGTATTCATTATTATTACTTATAGTTTAATATTTTTTGTAGTGAAATATATATATTAAGGTGAAAAATAATTAGTATCAACACAGAAAATACAGTTATGTCTTGTAATATGTCTTCCTACCTTTCTTTCTCCGTGAGAGTCAAGACTGGGACCCAAACTAGAAGTTTACTGAGAAAAGCAGCACTTCTCTAACTGGGGAGAGAAGCCAAGACCAAAGTTTTCAGTTGCAAGGAGTTATACAGGAAAATGAGAGACTAGAAAGAGACCTAAAAGTGAGCAGGGTTCGTGTTACACGTGAAAATGCATAGTGTGATCTTTTCAGGAAAAGTTGAAATGCCAAACAGGTATCAGGGACCAATGTAACTAAAAATGAACAGGGGCCAGAATTTTTTAACTGCTTGACAGGTGAAACCCTGTGGCTGTGAAATAGGAATTATAGGCTTAAATATCGTTCTGGATCTTGGACTCACTGTAGAAAAATATTCTGGCATGTTATTCACAAATGAAAAAAATGTATGTATCCTTTTTGTGTATTCCTGATATTAAATGTAAATCACAATAGATGACTTATTCAAGCAACCTTGAGACAATATAAAACTAGCGTGTCTTTTTCTTGCAGATTAATCAGCTGAAACTATACTACTTAAAAGCAGTAAAACCATAAATTCTTTAAAGTTTTTTGGGGTACTTAAATGAAGAAAAGCTGTCTGTAGAACAGCTGAAATAAATTAACTCATTAAAATGTATATTTGCATCCAGTATAACATGCAGTCTGTGATATAAACAGATGTCGAATCTAGGAAGGGTAATGACGTGACCATATACGTCCTGGCAAATGTTTAGAAATACATTTCCAAAAATACAGTGGTAAATTTCACAAAGCTGAAGGATCTAAATTTTCATTTCTAAAAAAGACGGGTCCTAATCAAAATAAATCTTTTGCTTTTGAAGATTTGTCCGACATTAAATTAATTCATCTCTGACTTAAGCACACACAAAGTATCAAGTTAAGGGAAGCTGTTTCTAGCGCTCCCAAATGACGACATTCTGCTGCACACAAAAAGAGGTTCAATGTTTAAAACGGTATTGATTTGTCAGTCTTGATTTGTAGGTTGTTGTTTTTTTCTTTTGCTGGGAGTATTAAGTGTTGGAAAGGCATGGACAATGGCTTTCTTTTCACAAATCTCTGTTAGGGTTCTGTCAAGGAAAATCCCTGAAGACAGAAACAGATGAGGAGCGTTGTAACTAGACTTTCTTCCTTGAGCACATACACTTTGGTCATCATTAACTTATTGCTTCCCATTTTTCACATTGATGGAAATCTCCAGATTTTTTGATGCCACGGCTCCTTGATAGCATGAGCTCTAGCAGAGACCTTCTGTTCCATTTCATTCTGGGTGCTAACATGATAATAGATGCCCAACGGTGCATGCTGTTCAGCTTTTTCAATCCAACTGTTGAGGAAGTCGTCCAATTTTCTTAACTCCTTAGCAGTGCATAGACACGACTATAGTTTCCTGTACAATCTTAATTTTGTTTTCAGGTGATGGATGCTGAAAGTACATGTTCCTTGTTACAGCAAACACCTTAGCTGTAATCCCCCCTTTGTAAATAACATATTGGTATGCAACATTCCCTGATTGCGTCCTTCATTTCACTGTCATAATTCCCAGCTCCTCACCACATTTTAATTGTCTGTTTAAAATGGCTTTGTACAGCTAGATGTCAATGTGTACCATATACCCAGACTAGAATTGCCAAGCCTACAAGGGCATTGTTTTGATGGCAAAAATTTTACAAGGCTCTAAGACATCAACACAGAGCTCATCCAGGTTCTTTACACCACCAAGGACAGGACAGGAAGACCACCTATACGGAATTGACCAAAAGGCTTGCTGTGACGATTGCACACTGATTTTTGCAGGTTTTCAGCAAGAACAGTGAGGACAGTTGTGTGGCACACATACAGCTTTGTTTACAACCCAATAAATGTTTCATTCCAGATACAATGATTTCGTCTCTCTGAAGCTGCTCTGGTGTCTGCTGCCCTCTTCATGACATGGCTTTCAGTCATGGAGGTCAGAGACAGTTTGCTGCCAAGATAACAGCAGTTTTCTGTAGATTTTGGTTTGCATTGTCAATGCTGCTTTTTCCGTTATGGGCAAGACTGAACTTGAGGGTTGTTTTTTTAAATGCTGCCCAGGCTGAACTACTTGGCAGCATTATTAACACAATCAGGAATGTGCTCTTAAAGGAATGTGGTCACTAGGATGGCCAGTAGCAGACCACCAAAGGCAAAGTTTGTAGGGACACATAATATCTATCTTTCATTAAAAAAAATTGATAAGATGTCCTGCTAGATGTTCAAACAGGAAGTAACACAATTGAAACTAAATATAGAACCGTAGATCAAATAAAATTTAATTAAGCAACCAAACGACTTGAGAAAAATTGGATATGGAGAAGGAAAGATGTCATGCCATTAATCCTTGTTGGATAACAGAAAAAGAACTTAACATGTTTTTAAACGGAGGCATGCTTATGAAAATTAGAAGGGGCCTAACACCTATGTCTTGAGGAGGTTCAATTGCTTTCATCACTTGCATAAGAGGTTATCAGAAAAAAATTTTATGGAAGAATGTTGGTCAACGAGTTTATGGTAGAAGATGCTAAGAAAAACCAGATTTTCAGTGTTAAAGACATCCAGAATAAAAATCAGAGCTGTTTTCTTTGGTACATCATATGTAAATTCACAGATTTATTTTTCCTCAATTTTGCAATAAATAAGGCAGAGATAAATTTCTAATTATTTCCTAAATCTCATAAAACAGGTTGAATATAGCCTGAAATAGCTACATACAGTAGAGGAGGTCTAGATATTTTACAGTATCTGGGGTAAAGTGTATTTATGCTGTATGTAAAAATACATATCTTATAGCATTGGTATTTATTTTTATATGTAATACTGTTTCATTTATTGACACTTGTTATCGTCCAAGGAGATATGAAATACAACAGATGCTGAGAATATAGTACATTTTTTTTCATATTCAGGAACTAGATGAAGGTGTTAGTAGATATTGGAATCAAATTAGCAAATCAGAAGAAAAATAATTTAACTTAGAAATTTGGGTTATTTGCATCTCAGTCACATACCCACATAACACAAACACATACCTATATAGTCCAATAAGTAAAACAGATATTTCAAGAAAACTGTTAAACCTGTATCCCACATTCTTTTAATATAGTCATGTTACACAAAAGCGCTTAACCTTTTTTTCACTTATTATAGTATTGCAGTAAAAGCAAGTAACAGCTTAATGAAAAATCTTTGTCAGACACTCCTCTGTCGATGATAGATATTAAAGGAATTAAGAAAGTCTTTCTGAAATTATACAGAAAGTAGAGTAGAAAAAATAATTCTTCTAAAGCATAAAGCAATGTGCCACCTACAGGAGCTACATCAATACTAAAATATGAACTCAACTGCCTCAGATCACATAAAAAACATTACAAAGGGCCTTCTCTCCAGAACAGGTAATGAATAACTCCTCAATTCATTTGATAAATTATCAGAATTATAGTGAATAACATAATACCCTGCATGATAAGCATAATATTTTACAACCAAACCTGAAGCTCCAGTAAATCATGGTCATGAACAATGACTGCAGCTTTTCCAGTTCCTGTGCCTTTAGTCCTAATGTATCCCAGATTTTGCTGTTTTTATTGGCTCTTGCTGTCCAAGTATGTAACCAGCTCTGAACTCGAATGTCAAAATACAAAGAAAAGTGTATGGACCTCCCTTACAATAATCTGGCACTGAAAATATAGGAAAAAAACCTCAAAAATCAGTATTTTCCTTCTGTAAGGTCTCCTTAGAGTTATATTGCACTGAAAAATAACAGGCTTTTGCCATATGCACTAGGTGACTCCTTTGTTCATTGGGGTGAAACTTGGTAAATATGGGGCAAAGTAAGATGGCAGTCAATAATTAAGATGAAAAACCAGTATACAGTGATCAAACATTGTGTTCTGCAAACAATTTTTGATCTTATAAAGCAAAGTATATATAAAATAAATTACTTTCAGCTGTCATTCTAAGTAGACAGTATCTGAAGTCCTATGTTGTACTAAAAGTTTTTTCTCTTTACCTTTCGCCTGTTATCTGTCCTAAGCTTAATAGTATCTCACCTAAATGTGTACCTCTACTACTTCTCTTGGATGCTAAGAACAATCTTTGAAGACTATGTAGATCTACAGTTTTTCCAGAGACTATGTCACCTAAACACCAGAAGTTTACAGCATTATCAGTAAAAATCAAAATATATACCTATAAGTTTAGGTATACAAATATATATCTATACATTTGTGTATACCTATTTGCATAAAATATACATTTATAAGTATATATATTCTCCGTGATTCATTTTCCTGACTTTGTAAACATTGTTATCTTCTATCACGTCTAAATAGTATCTAGTTTCAGCACTAGTTAAATATTGTGTGCTAAATTTTGAAAGCGATAATGTCTTTTTCTATATGTGAAAGTTAGTTTAAATTTATATTAACAACTAAGAATCTATTATGGTGCTTACTAGCATTTGCTTACACAATAGACCCAGTACAGCTTAGTTTTGCTTTTTTCTCAGGTTCCTGAGTCATGTATCATTTTTTGCAAGAGATTCCTGCTGAACTTTTCAACCTTGCCCTGGATAAACTAAATATGTTGAATTTTTCTGGGCAGCCACTTTTTCAGCCAGGCTTTCAAAAACCTCCAGCGTCTTTTCTAAGTGTCAATTTTAATAGCCTTTTTGACAAAAGTGATTAAAGCCTCTCAGTAGTTTTCTCACTTACTGCCGGAGATGCACAAAACTCATATTGCTTCCCAATATCCCCCTGAATTTACACCCAAGTTTTCTGGTCACTCTTATCCTTACACTGAAATGTTTATTTCTGTGAGTATTAATAACGAGTATGTTTGTCATACTTCTTTTATCTTGTCATATACTGATGAGTAGGTTTGAAATTGTATAATCATCCTTGCTCATGGTGAAAGCTGAAATATGTCAGGTTCTGTAAGTTCCCATAGACCTCAGTGGAAAATAAGCAATGATGATCTTGTACGTTCAAGGCCCTTGAAACTTTAGTGATCTGAATCAGTCTTGAACAATTTCATAAACAAAGCAATAAAATGTTGGGTACAGTCATCCCCTCCCCTGCTGGCCCTCTCCATGGCATTTAATGAAAGGAGAAAAAGATTCAGTCCCAAATGACACTAGGAGAGGCATTGGAGAAGATGCTTGACTATGAAAACAAAATTCATGGTTTCAGTCAGCTGTCCAAGACAACAAGGTCAGCTTCTGCCCTTGGCTTTTAAAACAAAAGCTCAAGCATGCAAATCCACAGGTCAGCGGAAATGATAACTATAAACAAATCTGGACAAATGTCCTGCCGTTTGGAAGCCTATGCAAATCAACGTTTTCATCATCTGGGTTCCACTAATCCACACAAAGCTATGCACGTTGTAAAACACGCACAAACAACATCTCTTCTTTGATTATCCAACCAAAATAAAATTAATATTTTTTGTGAAAAACAAAATGCAAATTTAATTCCTGCTTTCTATTTCGGGGGGGGGGGGGGGGCGGGGAGGGAAAGAAAGAAGGCAGAGTTATCTTTCAAAAATGTCTGCATATTTCAAAGAGAGGAGAGTAGAGTCATCCAGTGGCAGAATACTTTTTCGTAAAGGGTTGATTGACAACCTGGGCAGGTCTTCAAGCCCGTGTGACAGAGCCCAACTGTTATGTGATGTTGCTTCTTCCCTGTGTGGAGCCGCAGCAGCAGTAGTCTCTGATCCCCTGCCACATCACAGCTTTAAGTGGCTGCTTTCCACACCAATGGCACTGACACTTCGCTGGCTGCACATCTATCCCGAGCCTTTGCGCTTACAGTACCTGGCACCAGTCCCTATTTCTCCCTCCCTGGATTTTTTCCAGCAGTGCTTTTCCTGGTCATATTAGAGCTCTCCAGCAGATCCCCACTTAGCAATATTTTTTTTTACTTCCAAGGTATTTTATTTTTTTACTTGTACATTTACTGCCTCCTGCCTTATCATTGGAATAACTACAGACAAGACACTTTCTTTGAAGCAAAATCCTGTAGAAGTTAAATATGGAATGAACAAGATTAAAGACTCCAGTGAAAAAAAAAGACAAATAGTATTTAATAAAGAACAATCTTTAAATACACTATTAGACAGTTGTAGCAAGGCTAAAATTGTAATGGGTAGTTCCAAGGAAAAAAAGAAAATTTTTTTCTAATAAACTGCTTATAACTTTCCTCTAAGTACTTTCTTAGGAGCTTCTAATGCACAGCACAGTTAGGTAGCATAGGTTCAGGGGAATCAAAACTATCTATACGCATGGGGATTAGGGTTCAAGGGCTTTATGAAGCCAGTAGAAGCCAAATTGCTCAGTATGCTTTTGCATCACAGAAAGCCTGGTTTAATTTCCAGATCCTGGGAATTACTGACAATTAGGTCTTTTAGTGTCTTTAGAGCTATTTCCATGCAAATATTGTCTTACAGTTCTCATTTTCAATCACTTAAACACGTGTGTATTTTTAAGTCCATTGGCAGAGGCTTTCACTGCTGCCTGTCTTTAATGAGTAAGAGGGTGCCTCCTGAAGCCACCTGTGCTGTGTGACAGCCTGTACCCAGTGTCAGAGAAGAGCTCTCCCAAGTTGAAGTCACGCTTCAACCAGTGACTGAACATCACACTTTTACCCTGTTTTCTAGACAGTAGTTAGAAGTATTTACTTTTTCCATTATTCAAATGGGGGAAACCACAGCTCAGACGTTAATATTCCCTCTGATATACTATGTAGTCAAAAGGGAGAGTGGTAAGTGCAGAAGTGCTCCATAAACATTAGCTTGGCACCTAGAGAACAGCCTACAGCTCCCCACTATCCCAAGGAATAAACCACATGCACCACCCAGACGATTCATGCTCTTGCATGAAGGCATATGGAGACTTTGCGGCCTCGTTTAAGATTCCTCTTACTGCAAAAGGAACAGATCCCAATTGTTTTCAAAAAAACTCAAAAAAAAGAGCATCCAAAAGTCAGCAGAAATCTTTCCAAAGGTTTGCAGGGGAGTTTTTGAACAGGGCCCAGGTGTGCAGTAGGATTGAAAGCCGTCTTCCTCTTTTCAGCTCTGTATTCTCTGTCTTTCTGCATGTTGTTTGCCTGCTACATTCTGCTGTCTTTTGTGTGGTGTTAAGAGATGCATTTCTCATTGCCTTCATTTGCCCCATATCTCTGAGTTTCAGATGCAGACAGATGCTATTTCTTGTGCTTTTCAGCACAGAACTCCCTCCACAGATAAATTGCCAGTCTCACCTACTCGTAATTCATATGACTAATCTCTCTGTCAATGTGCGGAATCACTTAAGAATATTAAAGAAACCATCAGTCATCACTTGAATGTTCAAACTAGCAGTGCTCTAAAAGTTGTTTTTCTTTGACAGTGTGAATCTAAGGATGACACCTGTATTCAGTGAGGGGCACAAGCAGAGGAATGGTGAGTAGATGCAAACCCATTTTATAATGTAATGGAAGGAAACAACTTAACTGAGAGAATCTATCTCAACTTTCACTGCTTGCATATATAGGCATATTAACTCCTGCCAGAGTCATGGCTAGAGGATAAGGTGAATGAATTTCTGTAAATAAACAGACAGTTCTCCTTCCACATGCTGATCCACCAACACAGGAAGTCCAGATGTTCCCCACTGAAAATCATAATTAGCACTGTATCACTAGAAACTCCTCACTTGCACTACCATTGTTTTTAGTGCCTATCGAGTGCCTATGAAGACTGTAAACTCAGGATAAAAAACCCCAACCACTGTTGTATGACGCTCATGTCCCATTAAACAGTCAACTGAGATTTCAGTAAATCTTGAAAAGGTGACCAGTCCTGTAATTTTCACAGGTTTCATCTTTGGTTCCTGAAGGCATATATAAGCTTTTACAGCCTGATATCATATATACTGCCACCTCTGAACCTAACGTGTTTTGTAAATACTCTGCTCTCTGGAAATTTGCTTTGAAGTCTTTTAAAACTGTATGAAAACTCTTCTTTTTGCTGTGAGGAGTAAGGATGGAGATGGCTGAGAGAAGCATTTTTGCTGACTGTGTGGCCAATGCAGTCTTCGGATGTTGTGGTAGAGACTGTTTGAAAATCTTTTTTTTAATTGGGACAGAGCATGTACTGAAGGGTCATGAGTTCAAGATGTCAATTAACCACAGAGCAGGCTGAGTCCAAATTGCTTTAGTTAGCTGCCATGTGAGACACAAGGACATTGCAAAGTGCATCTCTTTAATTAGGCATTTCACCATACAACAGTCTTCATCAGTCATAATTTTTTAGCATTTGTACTGTGCAACTTCAAAGGCTACAGCCAAAACTTATGTACCACTGTACTAGGATCTTTGCAAATATGTGAAATATTTCTTTTTTTTTGTTTTCCCCAAGTAGCACCAAATTAGTTATTCCTATGCTAGAATGATTTTCTTCTGAGCACGTTTCTCTCTAGACTTGTGAATGAGACTACGCAAAATTCAGTGGAGAAACACATTTCATTGAGAAAAATGATAGACCTAGGTGGGAAAAAATGTGTCCTAGTTAAACGTATCAATTTATATATGCACATATATGCCTTTTACTTTTTTTTTTTGTTTATAATAAAGGAAAGAGTCAACTCTTTCCAGTCATTCCTGGGTTGTCACAAAATGGTTAGGTGTTAAGATGTCAAGTACTGAAATCCACCAGAAAGATCAACTGAGTGTAAGAGAAATACTTGTAAGAATGAAGACTTAAAGAGCTATATGCTGTATATTGAATCCTGTATTTATAATGTGGACTTTTTTATTCCTTTAACTTACAGTCTCATGAAATAACAGCTAGAATGTCCAAATATCATTTTCTAAAGTCAGACACCAAAAAATGCTTGGTTTTCAAATATACTAAATATCTATCATTTTTGTAATTGTAAGTCAAAACTGAATAGTGATATAAATGTTGATGTTGTGAATTGTTCCCCAAATGTCTGCTGACTCGACACAATATGGGATATTGGTTTCAAACAAAACAAAACAAAACAAAACAAAACAAAACAAAACAAAACAAAACAAAACAAAACAAAACAAGAGGGTTCTAGAATGCCAGAATACTCTGAATTAGCTGAAGTGTTGAGCAATGCACAAAACACACAAAAATGTTATACCGTATTTGAGCAGATTCAGCATCTTTTAGTAATATCTGCAAAAACATGTGGAATTGTTAAACTTTGTTTCCCCCACCAGATTTTAATATTTTGCCTGAGTTTTATTTACTTATTTCTTCAAATAAAGAAAATCCTTTCAAATAAAGTAGAACTTTGTTTTTATTAAAAAGTAAGGTAAAACATGTCTGAATGATTATTATTTTTTCCTATTCATTCAGCATTCAGTCTTAAGCCCACACTGTTTGAGCAACCAATTGTCCCTCCAAGGCAGTTGGGATTGTCTGGGTCACCTTTGCTCCCTGTCCCAAATTTGCATCTGGTCTGGGTGTTCTTGGTTCTGGGTCTCCATGTGAGGAATTCCCAGCCCCGAGGCAGATGCATCAGACTCATTGAAGCGGGATACCTCTTTTCAAAGGCTATGGAGCCTATTTTGCCCCCCTTTCAAATACAGTCTCACGCTTGTGTTTTATTTGTTTTTTGTTGTTTGGTTTTTTTTTCTTACAAACACTGTGCTTTGCTTATGCACTGCTACAATTTTTTTATTATTATTATATTTTTAGTACAGTATCTTTCTGCAGCATTTGATCATTCCCCTGTACACACTTGTGGCTTAGCTCAATCAATTTATTTATCTCAGAGAAAACCTTTGTAAGAATAGAGAGATGTTAATCTTGCATTAAAACCCTGCATGAACATTTGTGTACAGAAGTCCACAGCTGCATTGCTTAGTGGATCCATCTTCATGTTGCATTTTCTTTTGTAAGCCCGCACACACCATTTGGTCTGCAAGGGAAAAGGCAGAAATAGATTCAAGCACGTACACATTCAGCAGAGATGGGGAATGTCCAAAGCAGAAATCTGTGAAAAAGACTCTGATAACCCCACCGGTGTCAATTAATCCCTGCCTCTAGACCTGCTGATGTTGCTTACATGTGGATCTTCCAAGTGCATGTTTCTTTCATCCCCATAACTTAGTCCCTGGAACACTGTTCTTCCCCCACACACTGAATTTGGACACCACATGGACCCTAAAGCAGAAAGGAATGACACTCCTGTCCATTTCTATAATAAGTAGTTGCCAAAGTTCTGTGCAAACAGCTATGCCGTTAGTATATAAGTATTTACATGGTCATCATTTTTATATAATGCTTTTCATCTCCAACTTTTGATTTTTATATTCTAAGATTCAGCCTCATCCATCATCATATTGCTGACAAATGGTATTAACATTTTTTCTGCAGAAGTACAAAGTGTACGGAGCACAATTGTTATCATTTAACCTGACCTAAATACTGTATAGGTCTTTCTGAAAAAGAAACATTCCATTCATTTCTAGGTATAAGGGAAGGAAAGTTTCAGCTGAAAATGTGAACCCATCTGCTGAAGTGATGTTTCTTCTTATTTTTTTCGTCTGGTAGCTCTCCATTTCTTAAATTTTCTTCATTTTTTCTAATGTGAAAAATAATTCAGAGAAGTAAGAGGCAGAAGAACATTTAAAGTCATGAGGTTTGCTTATTCTTATTTTTTGCTATCATCAGTGTTGTTACGGAATGCAAACCAGACTTTTATTTAGCACTTTTCTTCCTTTGACATAAGATGTACCATGTGATATACCATGTTTTCTACATCAGGGTTTAATTTTTTTGTTAGCTCCTTACAGCCAATGCTATTATTTTTTTGTTGTTTCTGTTTGACTGTGGCTTGAATTCTAAGGCTGGGTTTGTGGTGTGCAAAATGCATTATATATTGATTATATAAGTGGTATGCAGAATGCATATAGCATTGTTTCCTTGTCCATGTCTGACATCAACACTGCACTCGACATCAGAAGTTGGAAAGGATTCAAAAATCCTACAATGACAGTATAAGGTTTGAAATTCCAGAAAGAGATTCACAGTGCTTGCTGCACTTTCTTGAACCCAGTGACATCTCCCAATTGCAGAACCAGCGATTTTGGCTGACGCTAGTTAGGAAGCAGATCTGAGGAAAGATTTTACAGCGTTTGCTGCTAACGCTTGAGCACCCAGGCTTTTAAATCTGTGCATGTCAAGTTTACTAGGATGTGCTGGGAGAAATCTGTGCAAGCCCCTTTCTGTGTTGCATTCTGGACCCAAAGTTAAGTTCGTTATGCAAATGCAAACCAGGCCAGTGGACGGTTTTGGCAGTGCTATTCAAGCAAGTGATGCACATGGTTACCATGCAGTCAGCATGTGTCTTTCAGCAAATGTCTAACTCTTTGCAATGTTTGGTAAAAAATTACTACCATCTGCTGAAGAAGAAACTTCCTCAAACACACAGGCCAGCTGCAATCCAAAACAGATTTTGTTCAGAGGAGCATGTGCAATACAGAGCTGGTTGTGCCTAGCAGCAAAACCTGCAGCCACAGTAGACTGCAGGTCCTTCCTCTGTGAAGTTTCCTAGTGTAGTTGTTATAGCCAGAGGACTTGCTGTACCAACACCGGGAACCGCAGGGCTCCTGGGAAGACACAAGGCTGGTTAGTGGTTCTCAAAACAACTGGAACCCTTTCTTGCCATTGCTTCCATATCACCTGTGAGGAACTTGCACTGGAGACCAAGCAACCTGGCCCCTGTGCCCAAGGAGTGAGGGAGCATCTCCACTTGGTGGAGCACATATGACCCTGTCTCCAACAGGCCCTGTTTCCTTTTCACCTCTTACAAACTGTAGCAGCACAAAGAACAACCATTACTACCTTGGATATTTGGTTACTGGAATGCTTTATAACTTAGTATCTCCAAAGGACGTGGAAAAAATGAGTAGATATATTGCATTACAGAGTCGGAGGATGAATCTGTACTTTGGGAATCATTAAGAAGTTCCTCAACAACACAAACACAGCCTTCAACTGAAACTATAATTTCCAGCACATAATGCATGGGCTAACCGAGACTTTATTTCTTACCTTATATCTATCTGCTGTTCATTATCCTTTATTGCCTCTATGAACTGGGGCTTGAGGCCACAAGGAGGGTAAAGCCGAGCCTTGTCCCACCACAAGGAAATCAGAGAGGGATTGCACTTCCACGATAACCAGATAAGAAGACAGATGGTGAATACCACACCATCAAGAACTGGGAAATGAGCCAATAATGGGATATCTGAGAAGATCAGGGAGCAAGTACACGTTCCTTATACAGTCTCATTATGGAACTGACAGCCAAGTCAGTTCCCCTGTAAACCATCCAAACTCTTGCCACTAAAGACAGATGCTGTGATGCACATACAAGATGGTAATACAGATTTTCCACGTGCACTCTCTTACTCTACTCCACTGAGCACAAGGGAATGTGCTCTACAAGGGCCTGATGAACACCAAAAGAAAAACTGCATATTTTCCCATCAAAACACATTGAACTTGTGATATATTGTTGTGGCCCTTCCCACAAGAATACAGATTGTTGAAGTAGCAACTGGTAGCATGACATCAGTAAGGAGAGGATTTGTAAGAAAAAGGATCAAAGTAATAGTAGGTCTTAAAAACAGCTGAGAATTCCTTGGGTTTCAGTGTTGGCAATCATTCTGGTTTTAACCCTAACTCCAAATTTTCCTTGTGAGTTTCACTCTCGTGACTATACATGCCTACTTTATATTTGTTTCTATAGCAAAGCCATATCACAGCTTGGCATAGTTCACAGTCCTCAGTTCAAAACCAATGCAGAAGCTAAATACTGTAGATGAGCAGAAAGCAGTGAAAATAATAAAAATATAATTTTATTTAGAAAATTTGATTACTTTTTTTTGTTTTTTATTTAGCGATGCTATAAACCGTGTGATATGTAAAATTTCTTTTGATCTAAAGCATTCTTTTAATACAGATTATTTTGGCAGGGAGACTTTAAACTTTCGAAAAACGTATTTGACATTATGAAATGAAAAAAAAATAATTTCTAAGAATTATTTGTGTTTAGACGATGTTCAGGTATTTTTGTTCATCTGTTTTTAATGGATGTTTTTGCTTGAAAATTTCTGACTGCCTTTAATTGTTTCTGATTCCAGAGGAGGAAGTCATTAACCCAAAGTGCTCTCCATGTAGTCAACAGGGAGTGATGGGCAAATTTAAAATTTGATTTGCCACATGCCAGAATGGGTGTCTCAAATACACTTTCTGAGCCTTGTTTGACTCTTCTTTTGCCTCGCAGTGTGGTCATATGGAGAATACAGTCTAAGTCAACCACTGGAGGGGAGGTTCGGCTCCCTTATTAAGCATGCCTTCACATCTGCTCCATGCCTGGCAGAGTAAGCTAACTTTGACAAAAACAACTGTATCAAATGCCTTTTTAATCAACCACTTTCATTAGAAATGCTCCATGTCATTACCTCTACAGTCTGAGTAATGGTGCTGTGAGAGGGAAAATATTTTATGATTAATACCAGTACGTCTCATTTTCAGAAGAAGCCGGACAGTCACTGGAGACAAACCTCAGACTCAAAGAAGTATTTTCTGATTTGGGTACCTGAACTGGGCAACCAATTATATAGCCTGTATTATAAAGACTAGTGCTCTGACCGGAAGTGTGGAATAACTGCAGTACAGATTGTAGACAGCTTTAGCCTTGGCTTCTTTAAAAATTTAGAATAACTAGCAATAAATTGGCATTTTTAATTGTGAGATTTATCTTATACATAAAGTGAACCTGTCTAACATACAAATAATTTTTCTGAGATATTATATAACGGTTGTGGAAAACATGCTGCAAATGTTGCACTTATTTTAAACTACAATACAAAGGAATTTATTGTATTGATTTTTGCCCCATACTTAGAACATTCATTATGTTCTCTAGAACTTCCTTTTTACTGAAGTAATAACATTCCCAGAATTAAAGCAATGCCCTAAAATTGCTTGCTTTTGCCTTTCATTCAAGGTAGTTTTCGCAGCAAAGATAACACTGATTAATTCAGACACTATGTAAATAACTGATAAATAAATTCAGATGGTGTAGTTCATACACATCAAGGCACATTTCTTCATTCTTTTTAAAGTTACGCAATCTTTCTTCCTGAACTAGTAATCTTAAAATCAATTCTACAGCAGTGACATTCAAACTTGCCTATAAAATTAATAATAGCCAATTCCATACAGATACTCGTTCATTAAAGCCCTAACCAAGGCACTGCAGGACAGAACTTAATAGGCGGGTGCTGGAGTTCAATGGTTCATTTTGGATCTGATTTTGAAAGGTACCTCCTCAGAAATGTTGAGCTCTCCCAAGGCTTCAGTCATGGCTTTTACTTCCTTTCAAGTGGTACTCCGTTGCTTTCTCAGGACAAAAAATTGCAGGTACTCAAAGCATTCTATGAGGGGCCATTCCTATTTGGGATAAAGACACCGGCTGGCTTCAGGGATGCGAATCCATTGTAGTTTGTTTTGGTTTTCTTTTTTGTTCTGATAAATTGCTCTCAGATATTTCAGGAAACTATTGCTACAGTTAAACTTATGCCTTTAGTATGTTTTACGGATACATTTTGAATACTGTCACTAAATGTTTATTAGCAACACTTTGACAAGTGGAATCTTGGAAGAACATTTCAGTTGAATGACTATAATACTTTGAGAAGTGACATCTCCTCTTTGGACTACTCTTATCTGTTTTATCTGGCCATGCCAGTACAGATAGTGCCAGAAAATTTCCACAGGTAGCTTAAAATCAGACAATTAGAAATGAAAAATTGAAGAAGGCAAACCTCAGCTAATTATTTTGCAGAGCTACAAATATTAAATGTTAGGGGTTTTTTTTCTGTATGACATTGGAAAAATGTTTTAATCTGGGAATTTAGAAAGAAATATATGGCCCTACTGAGACATACCAACAATACTTTCTATAAATATTGCTTCATAACTCCTCAGTATTCAACAAAAGATAAAATGCATTTTTACAGTCTTATCCCACTTGACCTTGCAACCCATTTCTAAATCAAAGTTCATTCATATGTGAGTCCTTATCTTTTTGATTTACAGTCACAGATTCTTCCTGTATTTTCTGACACAAATCTAAGGGTTATAAAAAATGTAGACCTATTCTACCTCTTTCTGTGGGAGTAGAAATTCATAGTTTCTCTTCATACTGTTGAAACAAGGGATAAATTCAAGCTAAAATAATCTAATGCTTTAGAGTGAGCAGATTTATTGTTTTAAAATATGAACATTCTGTTCCATAAAATATTAATAGCTATTCTCAGATACTTGTACATGACAAAATGTAAGTAGACAAGGCTGACGTGTAAGGAGATATTGTATATAGTTTACTTTCAATTTCATACAGGATTTCAAATTAGCTACAGTGTCATGATTACTTTTGAAAGAAAAATAATTCCTATTCTAGAAATGACTGCATAAAGAAACCACACAGGAAGAAAGGTCTTCTAACTCTGTCCTTTCAAATTCAGGAGCACCCTGAACCAGACCATCGAGTCCAGTTGCAGCTGTATGTGGCTCTGAATATGGCAGAGATGACGCACTGGGTCTTGCAAATAAGCAGAGTAAAGATCAGTCAAACCATGTCTCCACCATCCCTCTCAATCAAGCTGTTTAACAGGATTAAGAAAGGGCCCAAAAGAGAGCCTGTACTGTGTCCTTCCAAGTAAACATCACACCTTACTGCCCTGTTTAAACTAAAGGATCCAGGGTGGTTTCCCAGGTCCCATGTCCAGTTCTGCCTGCAACCACAAACTCCCAATCGTGCATTACATCCACCCTGCCATGCCATACAAATCAAGGCCATGGGCCACGGGGAGCTGCAGAAAACCATATAATGTCCCTGGCTTGGATGATCAGGGGATCAATAGTCTGAGGAGCACTATAGAACACAGATGTTACACAGATCAGGTATCACATGAGAGACCAAGTACACGGATAAAAGAGGCAAAGGACAAAAAGGTTAAATATCCTGTATTCCATAAGGAATTCCTCACAAACAGTTGCACAAATGCAGACTTAACAATCAATTTCAACGGCAAATCAGAACACTTCAGTTCAGTTGGCCTAAATTTAGAGACTTTTACATTAAACCTGTCTACCTGCAAACATCTGGTAAACAAGTCTGAAAAACTTCCTTAAAAGTCACTCTCATAATTCAGATGTGGTCGGTTCATGTTAACAACATCTCATGTTTACACAACAGCTGTAGCAGGTACAGGTAAATCCTAATTAATCTTTTGTGTTACTTTATGGAGATAAAGGATCAGGCAC
Source organism: Chroicocephalus ridibundus (assembly GCF_963924245.1). Classification (NCBI taxonomy): domain Eukaryota; kingdom Metazoa; phylum Chordata; class Aves; order Charadriiformes; family Laridae; genus Chroicocephalus; species Chroicocephalus ridibundus. Next base: position 94,840,504 of record NC_086286.1, read on the forward strand.
CTCTGTAGTACTATTTTAAACATCCTACCCTATCCAACTACCTCTACATGCCTTTTTATCTCAAGCCACATCATAATTAATCTGTAAACCAGAAGATACCCACAAAGCAGGAGGGAGGTAATAATTAAATTAGGAAAGATGCATATCGGTCCAAGAGTGACACTGGATATCACAGTATGAATATCATCTGTTTTGCCCCACCTCATACTTCTTGAGAACTCATTTTGTCAATTTCCATGTCAGACAACAACTGAAAAACCTTTACAAGAACAGCACAAAGAAGGGTTATCATGGACTACAGTGCCAGAAGAGCCACTGACCTGCCTGAAGGATAATTCTGGCTGACTTTGATCCCCCAGGATCTGTAGAGTTCCCAAAAGGAAAAGGCCTATAGTATGTGCTATAGATTATAGACTTAAAGGTATGGATCTTTTGTCATGTAAACCTTGAAAAAACATTTCCCTCTTTTGATATCCTTATATGTTTGCTGCATATGTTTACTGTGGACATCAGCCAAGCTCAGTTCTCATGAAGACTGATTTTGTTCTCCTAGTCTCTACTCGATGTGCAAAACATAGGCACCATCCAGACAAGCATTGATGTAAAAACTTAGAAAAGAACAGCTGATCTCTCTTTCTGAACAGCTAATAACTGTTTTGAGTAGCTAGCCCTAGGTTAAAACAAAAGGAACAACTGAGACATCTTATTTTCCTGAATAATGCTAAGATTTCCTTTCCAGAGACAAGTGTCATAAAGTCAGAAGGACAAAAATAAAAGTTTTGTTATGTCTATTTAATCCTTCTGCAATTATGGATTTTTTTTCTGCAGTTACTAATTGTTTTGTTGTTTGCAGTGTACTAGACTCTCCCCATATGGTTTCCATACACCAATTACATCTTATTCTTGAAATAATTTTTCTCCAAACAGTCTAAATTTTTCTTTCCTGTTGCTGTTCATGGCCACACATAATTGACGAAAACATCCTTAAACACTTTTCAGTTCACGTCTCTCTCAATTGTCTGTGCTTTAACAAAGTTATGTTTTATCTAGCTATTTTAAATTTTTCTCATGAATCCAATGTTATTTTTGTGATCCTTCCTTGAACTGCATCCAGTTTGCTAATGTGTTTCCAGTAGCGAGATGCTGGGAGTTGGGGAGCATTCCAGATGCAACCTAGGTGCTGTGTGAAGTTGCATTTCTATCTCCCTGCACTATGACATGATTTTTTTAGTGTCTTGGGCCAAAATGCTGTTGGCCTTGTTTGCTGCCACATTCCATTGACAGCTAACCCTTATAGCTACCCATTCGTGCTGCCATTTCTTTTTGGCATCTATGTGTAACAAGTCACCGGCTATCCATGTTTCACGATAGTTCCACCAAATATCTTATTTGTGTGTTTCTAAGTGCAATGAACTCTCTTCTGCTCATAATTTTGACCTTTTCGTCATAATGTAATATATTATCTGTGTCCAACTGTTTTGTGCTTCTCTCTGCTTATAGCTGTCTATTAAATTTAAATAGAGCCAAAGGGAATGCTACTCAACTATGAAGTACTTAGTTTTAAAGAAATACAAACATGTTACTGCATTCCTTTTCTTCATCTTTGCAAGCTTTATGTCACTGGGCCCTTTTTTCTTTTCCTGATTGATCTTGAATAGAAATTAAAATATTTGTGAAGCATTATTTTCCCAATTAACCTATTTCCTGATCTTTATTTAGTGATTTTTCATTGTTATATTTTTTTTACCCAGAGTTGTCCATTTTTTTCTATTGAATACTTATTTACACATTTCTAAATGGGTACCACTAAAACATAGCCTATTTATACAGCAAAGCAATAGAATTGCCTGCATCATTCAATTCTGTGTGGAATTTCAAAGGTATATAAATCAGGCTGTATTTGATGTCACCCTCAAGTGTTTTCCCACCATGGGTATTTTATTCCATATCCACTATTTCAAAGGAGGCACGTCTGGCAATCATAATATCCCAGTTTAGTAGGCCAAGTGTAGAAAACGTGCTCCAAGAAAATATGTTTCCTCTTGGTTTCTATATCTTTTATTCTGGGCAAATCCTGCGCCTTCCATGCAGAGAGAAAAAAAGCCAACAACATCTGTTTCTGCTAATGTCTGTTTTAGATAACTATCACATAGAACAAGGTTTTAGAGTACTGGAGACCAAATCTCCTAAAATTATTAAAGTACACTGTTAGTACTCTTTTAGTTTGGTTTTCAATGAAGCATAAATCTACTTTAATGCCTGTAACTTGATTGCTTTTTGTTTCTAATAAAGGTGAAATTTGAAAAATAAAATGTTATTCCTTTATGTAAATAGAATTGAAGGAAAAGAGTTCATTTGGGCTTGTTAAACCTTACTCCCTTCCTCCATCTGGAGTGATGTACACTCAACGTCTACCTGTCCATTCCAAACTTGTTACTTATATCCAGAGAATTAAATTAAAGCAATATACCTTGCAATATAGCAAATTAATTTATCTGCCAGAAAGCAAAATATTGCACAGATAAAACATATTTACCACTTAAAAGAATATGAGTTCTGTCAAAATAGTTTAGGAAAGGTATTTTTCCATGTGTATCAGAATAATAAAGGTCTAAGAAGAGAACTGAAAGGAAGAGACATGCAAGTCTTACAACTTTGAGTACTACCTCCAGAACAGATTAGTCTTTTTGGCCTCCTTGATGTTTGCTCCAGCTTGAGTAGACCACTGCCTACAGGCCTCTCTGCCTCATACCTTTCACTCCACTGGCTTTCCTCCAATAACTTCCTACAAATTTGCATTTGGTTGTAATTATTTTATTGCCAAGAACAGTACTATCATTTCTTGGAACTGTTCTGATTCGTTTACTACAGTGGTGTACATCAGTCATTTCAGGAAGGCAGATATTTAGTTTGGATGTTCAAAAATGCCAAAGTCTTTCATACTCTTTGAGAGTCTTGAATTCAAATATGCAGAATTCTCATAAAATTAGCTGTTCTCATAAGAAACATACTTTTTTTTGGTCTTAATCTGATGAAACCATGCATGAAACTGATTATGTTTAAATTTCCAGAGGGCTCCCATCCAATTGTAACTCTGCCTCAAATCAAAAGTATGTGTTACTTTAAATGGAGATTTTAACTTCTGCACAGCTCAGTCACTCTCATACAGGAAAGGTTTGGATGCAAATTGTCAGGTTGGGCTAATTCTAATCAACATTTTCCTTACACCTGGTTTACATAATCTTATCTCTCAGGACCTTAGTTCTGGGCAGTGAATTATCAGGACAACAGTTTTCAAGGTGAATTTCCACCTGTTTTCTTATTTGAACCACAGACTGGCTTATGTTGACTCAGCTGGAATCCTATTCACAAACCTTAGCAAATATGGGCCAAGTCTCACGTCCATAACAAAATATGCTTACATCTGAACTTCATCTGTATCCACATTTCATTGGAAACACTTCACATGGGTTTTCTCACAATACGTAACGGAAATTTAATTTGTTATTTTAAATTAATCACTTTATGCTTCTTGAATTCTGACCGAAAGTGTCATGCTCTGCTCTCATGAAATATGATGATTTCAATCAGATATTTCATGTTTAAGATTGGTAAGTCATAAAAACAGACACCTCAGAAAACTAACTTTCATGTTCATATTTTATAGAACTGTGAATCTGTCTTGCACTGTTTTCAAAAGAGAATTGAATACTATGAGTAGATCTTAATCAGGTGTAAATTCGTAAACTGGGTGGAGCTGGACCAATTTATATATCTTGAAGATTTGTCCACGTATGTATTAATATGTATGTTATTTATAAATGGACTCATTACATTTCATATTGGTTATGCATAAAGAGATGTATTTAGTAACATAAATAGAAGAACAGCTGTATTGGCTCACACTAAAGGCTTGGCTAGCCGTGTATCCGGTCTCCTGCAATGGCCAGCAGAAGCTAAGCCCTTGCTGCACCAATATCAATGCATTCATGAGGCAGAAATCATCTTACCACAGCAGAGGATAATCCTGTCAACTCCCACAAAGACTGGAGACCTCCTGAATTGTGACTGAGGTTGGGTGAAGCTCACAGTGGTTTCCCAGTGCACGGGGTTGCTCCACTGCCACGGCTCCCAGTGTTTGCTGCAAGAGGTCAGGGTTGCCTCCAATTCTACACTCCTCTACTACTATGAGTGACGGTTACAGGACAGTAGCTCTTGCCTACCCCTCTGCTCTTACCCCAGCCTCTGGCCTCATGAAGCTCATCATGTTTCTGCCTCACAATCCTCTCCTGCACATCGCTTCAGCCTCCCCTGAGGCATGTCTCACCTTTCTCACTTTGTAGAACCTGGTGAGAATTTCTACCTTTCCATCCTCTAAAATCTCCAGGTAAGCAAATTTCTGGACCATGAATCTTTGGATTTAATTTACAACGATGTACCTCAGTTCTGTAAGAATAGAGGAGAAGGAACAACTTTACTTTGAGGGTGGCAGAGCCCTGGAACAGGCTGCCCAGAGAGGTGGTGGAGTCTCCAACTCTGGAGACATTCAAAACCCGCCTGGACGCGTTCCTGTGCAACCTGCTCTAGGTGAACCTGCTCTGGCAGGGGGGGTTGGACTAGATGATCTCCAGAGGTCCCTTCCAACCCCTACCATTCTGTGATTCTGTGATTCTGTAATTCACAGGAAATAAATTACTTAGATTTCTTATTTCAACTATTGCCTACCCAAAAACTAAACAAGGCACTATATTTCAAAAATGATTTTTTAAATCTCCATAATATAAACTGTCAGTTTGTCATTTTCATTCTTTGGATTTACAAAATGTCAGGAAGCATCTTTCTAAGCTTCTAGAGGCTTAGGTGAAATATACTTAGAAGTAGCCTGTCCATATAATATAATAATGAACACATAATAACAAAGGCTAACATGCAACAAAAACATTGCGTATTTACCATATTTACCTGTTTAATCTTCAGCCTGAAGGAATATTCATGTGCTCATAAGCAAATCATATATCCTGGAGTTTAGCATATTTGAACTATTTCTCACCTAGGCAACGTATATTATAAGGTAACATTAATACATACTGACATGATTTCCTAAAAAAGTAATATGTGCATATGATCTATCTACCTTCACTATCAATTTTCCTTGGAGCATTGTTTCATCATATGGTTTTACACAAGAAAGTTGTGAAGTTCAATGGTTTGGCATGAGAGTGTTATCTTTTAATGTAACACGGTTTTTGTTTTCTAGGGGCAATAACTTAGCTGCTTAGAGTAAGTCTATGTTGCATTTCATATTGTTTCAGCATAAAGCACACTTTTCATTATTCTTTAAAATGGATTTCCAAAGTTTCAAGATGAGAATATACAAACTGACTAATAGTGAGAAAAGAAAGAGTACCTTTATTACCTTAAACTGTTCATTATATAAGCAAAAACGACTAGCATTAGGCAGTTGCCAAGTCCTCAGATTCCTAGTCACAGGAGAGAATTATAAATTGATAATTTTTTAAAGTAGTCGAGCCAGTTTTACCCCATCCATCACTGATTCTTACTTTATTCAGCAAGTATTCAACTGATTTTCATATTTTGGTTTACACCAAGTTTCCTCAAATATATCTGTGGAGCTTTTCCATCTTACTTCAGAAAAGCTCTCTTGTCATTTAGAAACCTTATACTTTTGATTTAGCTTGAAGGCATCAAATCATAAGAAACATATTGGAAATTTTCTTCATTTATAGTCCAGATTTTTAATCCATTGAGCACTTACTAGTATCTTTGTTTTAACTAGTTAATGATCAGCTCTTCTGAGCACAGTTTTTTCCCATTCTTTATTGACGCTTATGCTAGCATTTGGACTTTCTGTTTGATTTTGTGGTTTCTCCCTACCATGACAGAAAGAAAGACAGCAAGAGTATGCATGTTTCTAATATTAAAAAACAAAGTGTTATTAGGCAACATTCAAAATCAACTCAAGGATAGAGAAGGCTGAAAATATGGGGAAAAAATCCTGGAATGCATTTGAAAGCAGAGCAGATGTTTGTTTTGTTAGCTGTTGGTAACCTTACTGTCAATACATGACCTGTATTAATAGCCATTAAAATTATAAGTTGCTGATATCTGATCTGGGTTAGCACCTTCATGAGCTCCATGCCGTAAAAGAGTCAATTTTTAGTCTATGGACCCAGTGTGGAGAGAAGGATAATAGTCATATTCATCATTAGAAGGGAAAAAAAAAACAACCACAAAACCAACTGGCCAGTATAGGTATCATTTACCATTTCTGCAAATAACCTATGGGAATCTTTGAGGCAGTCAAAGAGTATCCCTGAATATTTTTATTCCTAGAAAAAAATTTTGGGAACTAATGAAAAAGAAGCCACCACTGGAAATGTAATGAAGGCCACCTATTCATAAAAAAGTGAAGATACTGTAAAGTTTTTCTGTCTGTTATTATGTTTTCAAGGTCAGCATACAAACTCACAAATCATGTTCGTCAGAGGGTGACCTTGGATGACCCAAGCTTTATTACTTTGCCCAAAATATATAGGATGGAAGTTTTACTATATTACTTCTTAATGTAATATTTCCCTGTCTAATTCATTTCCTCTACAAAAAGTAAAGTAAAATCTTCAGGCAGCTTTAAAGAAAATACATAACCTTCTTTGGAAGAATGTATTGATTTTAATGAAAGTTGCTTCAGTTAAGACCTCCCTGGTACTGCTGGGAACTGTAATATATTTCTTCATGTTATCAAGCTTATTCAGAATAATAAAGAACAGATTATAGGATTTTGCTTTTTATATAATTATATTGTGTTTGCCACTTCTTGTAAAACTCTCTGTATTATAAACGTATATATGTTTACATACGTGTATAGAGGCACTGCAGGTGGGAGATGAGATCTTGGATTAAACTTTTTTTCAGACAGCCAGCTTCCACCTAGTGTTCAAATGATATTTGAAATTTGGATTTACACTGGCCTTAGAGCCAATATTTGCATTTTGCTTTACTTTACATTAGAACTCTATTATGCAAATGTAAATAGAGAAACAGGCTACCAATTACTATAACAGCCAAGAAGCAAATTCGCAGAAGCACTGCAAGGACAGAAATACAAGGATCTAATGGAGCCTGTTACACTGTTAAAAAACTTCACAAGTTTTTTAAAAACCCTTTTTACATCCTTCTTCTTTCCTCCTTCTCCTATTCAATCCCCCTTATTTGTTGAGAATTTTCCTAGGTGGACATTATATTCACCCTCTTTTTTTGAAAAATGTACTCATTTAAAATAAAACCTCTTCTGGTTGTTTAGACTTAGGGTATAATAGTGATTCGTTCTTTTGCTTTGCAAGAGTGCCAGAACTCTAACAGAACAGCAAGTACAATAATACGTAACTACGCAAATTTTATTTCCCTAATAATCATGAATCTACTGTGTGATAATGCTAACACTACAGGAAATGTAATTGTGGGAAATTCTGAACTTTGTTTGCAACAAAGGTCTTTGAATGGAATTATAAAAACAATAAACGCCATACATGTTATAAATATTAAATAAATCCTTGCAAACCAGGGATCAATCAAACCATGCCTTCTTTGATAGACTTTATTCCTTGTGAGCAGAGCTGCAGAGAAAAGGTACTGCCAGATCTCATTACCTCGTCACAAGTTTTAAATTTGTTTGTTAAGTTACAGACTCAGCAGTGCAGCATTTAAATCTAATGATTAAGCTCAGCTTTCATTAAAAGAAAGTACACTAAAATTTGAAAGTGGCAGCAAAGTGAACAGTAAAGGCTTATTAAGAAAGACATAAATAAAAAACCACTGTAAGTAGTTCAGTATTTTAATTTAGTGTCACACAGAAATTAGTTTAATATGCATAGGACATCTAGTTGTCTCTTTGTACTTATTTCTGTCCAACCATCTGTCTGCCCCTCCCTTTCTAGTAATTTTGGAACCCATTAGTCTTTTTACTTAGATGAAAAAAATAAGTTGAAGTCTCAATAGATAATCCCATAAGTGTCATGAAAATCAGTTTGGTTTAGAATAAAGTTCCTGATGTATGCAGGAAAGGGAAGCAAAAATTCACATTTATACATTGAATTTTTGCCGCTTCCAGTTGGCCAAATAGCATGTGCTTGCTGGCCTGACAGATCAGCAGACACACAGCTCCAAACCAGGCGTAATGCTTGCCTCAGGGACATTACAGGAAAAATGGGATTACTGAAATGTGTGGAACTGCAGAAAGGGGAATAAATCTTTTGGAAATCAGACATCATTGATTTCACTGCTCAGAAAAGTTTACCTCAAATCTCATCATTTCAAGTGATGACAGATGGATATGGCAGTTTAACTGCTTTGTTTTCAGGTCACTGCATATTGTACATTCTGGTAAAGAGTCTGGGAGAAGAACAACCATGTGCTGCTTTCTGGCTGCTGCCCTCTGGATCAACATAACTTCTCAGGAGGGAGGGGAGATTCCTCCTATTGCAACAGGAAAATGATTATCTGCAGCCAGAGGTCTCCAACTGCAAAAGCGGGCTAATGGAGAGTCATGCATAGAGCAACCCAGGACTTGAGAGGCACCAAATGACTCCTAGAGAAGGCTTTCCTGGAGACCTCAGAGGAGACCTGAGCATGGTTTCTGTATGGTTGCTGGACCAAAAGGAAAGCCGAAAGGAAAGGTCCTGTCCTGACAAGGATGCAAGTGAGAAAAGGAAGATTCATTTTCAGGACATATTTTTCACTGGTCTCACCCAGCAATCTTGAGTTTTCTCTCTGGAAAGAATTGCCATGTTCCAGCTTACTATTTTTGGATTTTATTGAAATATACCTCTGGAGATTGGAAGCCTTCAGTGTCTTTTGGCATGCTTAGTTTTAGAGAACTGCTCAGTTTTAGTAGTGGAGCAATTCCAACTCAAGGCACTGGCTTGACTGGGGATCCCATCACATAAGGTTCTTTCATGTGTTGAGGTCATGACTCACCATTTTTAAAGTATAAGGTTGGCAGGGCTGTGGCTGCATGTTAGCTTTCATACTATGGCACATACATCCAAGACCTCAAAGTAAAATCTTCTGCATTTTGCAACAGCCAGCGCCATGTGGGTTTCTAGCAGTCCTAAGAATCAGTTCCATTCATACAGGTTACAAAAATTTATTGCTTGTAAATGTTTGGGTGTTTGGGTGTATTTCAGTACTCCACACAGTTTATCCACCCACATTTTAGAAGCAGATGCAATCTCCTTCTGCTCACACTCTATATAAATGTGTCCAGCATCATTTGGAAGGTATGGGGCTATATTAGCACTGGTTTAAACTTAAATTAAAATTTCCTGTCTCTCAAAGGCAGGGATTTCTATTTGGGATAAGGATTTTTAGGGCACAGTACTAGGATGACCACAGAAATGTATTTTCCAATGTGATTGCATATGGGAAGTGTGAAATTCTGGTGAAAGACAATATATACTAATAATTAATAAGGGATTACCATGAAATCTTTACGTTAAGAAAAAAACTCTGTGAGAAAGCTGCAAAAGCATTAGTTTGGTCTAAAAAGCTGGTGTGACCAAAATAAAAATGTTTCAATTCCATGTGTCTTGGAAGTTATATAACGTTCAGCTATCCTATATCCCTTTCCTTTTCTGAAGTTTCTAAGATGCAGAAGTTTCATTACACTGAGAGAAGAGACTGTGATGCATCTTGAGACATGTACTTGACAGAGAAATTGCACCTACAGGAAAGCCCAGAGAGTCACATCTCCCAGAAGGAACGGAGTATTGGCATTTCAACATTGAAATTGGTTGTTGCCTTATGTATTTCAGCTCTTCATCTTTTGTTGTGCTTAAGGCACTTTGCTTTAAGAAGAGTTTGGACAGACTGTGGAAAGTTCAGTGAACTTTTAGCAGTGATCAATGATCAGCAACCTAGAAAATACGAAGTACAATAAACTGAATTAACTAAGGTTGCTTAATGTAATGAAGAAAAACAATCTCTAATCGTGTAAGACAGTGGAGAGAAAGGTAATTACCTGTCACACCCGATGGGCAGGACGGAAAACAATCAGCATTATATTATGAAATGCTGAAGTGCTGTCACCCAGCTGGCAGGATGAGATGGCAGGAGGAAGGGACTGAGTGAAGGGAAACCATCAACACAAGCAGAGCCTGAGAAGGGAGATGACACGTACCCAGGCTTCAGAAGTGCTGCAAGAAGACACCTGTCCTAGGGACCCACGGAGACTAGAAAGAGTTCACAGCAATTCAGGAAGCTGGTAAGATTTGGTGGACAGAGAACAAACCTGCAGAAACTCAGTGGGGACCAAAAGACTAGAGAGATTTTTTCTTTTTTTTCATTTCTCTCTAATTTCTGTCCTTTCCCATTATGATTTTTCCCTATTTCAGAAAAGTTCTGTGTTCATGATTTGTGGGTTTTTTATTGTGATACTCGTGGAAATATCATCCATTAAGGGAGTCCTATCCTGAAATTTTGGCCGCCCAGTGGCCTAAGAGGCTTCCACACTGTATTTCAAAGATGAAAAGCACTGGTTTAGGATGTTTTGAAATGGACTCCGTATCATCAAAATCCTGGTGTTGCAAATCCTAAACTCTCATGTGTCTCTTCCCAGGCTCTTCTGCAGTCTCCTTCACACTTTCCTTCCTCCTGCAATGCCAATTACTAGCTAAGCTATTCAAAAGTCAAGTTACACTTTTGCTCAGAAGAAGATATAGTTTGCATGTCAAAAAAGAATTGTTCACAAGTCAAATGTAAGTTTAGCATTTGTAGATTTGCTAGTGCTGATTGGTTTGATAAAGGTTATAAGAACGGATTTGGGATACTTACTTTTATTTTTTTCTGTGTAGCAGTTGTCCTGATTATTTTGCTAAATGTTTATTTGTAATACTTTTGATAAGATTCGCTTTGAACTAGTGGGGCCATCAGTTTCAGGCATAGCACTCCCTGCTGTCATTTGTGATTTTTGAAATATGGAAAAGCAATTAAAAAAAAAGCTTAATAAAATTAATTGTATCAATTGTTGAGCCATGTGTATGGTGTGTACTTGGGTCCCTTTAATTTTTATTTACTGGTTTATTTTATGTAATTTACTATTTATGAATTATCACCTCTAATATACTCTACTTGAAAAACGTCAAATAATTTTGCCATTTTTCAAAGAGAAGTCGAACAATGAAGCAGTATAAACAAGCATGGGGCTGTGCTCAGGCCTGGTTCCTGCCCTATTCAGTCAACGGGTAGATGTGTCCAATGTGGCCCCAGTATTGGGCCCCTTCCAGCCCTCGGCGCTAACTTGAGGTGAGTCTTGTGTGACGTGGACCTCTTTAACCTAACGAAAATGATGGCAAAAGACTTAAATCCTGCCAGGGCCACAGGGCAAGGAGAAGGTGGAAGACAGTAGGAAGTCAGTGAAGCCCCAGGTCCGCCCCAGGGTTTGGTAAAGAGCTGTAGCAAATCATTCCTTTCCAAGGGCAAGACAAAGCAGAAACTGTGATCACAAGTCCAGTTCTACCCAAGTTTTCTCCCTAAGTAAGCCAACTGCCTCTACACCAGATGGTTTTGAGAGTAATTTCAGTGCAACACTCAGATAAAACTCACCGTGATTAGACTGAGGCACCAGGCCCAGCCAAAAGCATTTTTAAATAACATTCCTCCAAACTGCACCGTCTGTTCATTCTTCTAAAGAACACTTAAGACTTCGTACTTTTAAACAAATGGATTGTCCAGGGCAATTCTGCAAAAGTAATTCAGCTGAAAGATGAAAATATGTACCACAGACATGGCACAAGCGATCCAACCTGAGAGGCCGAGCTACAAATTTTCCTTCATGACAATATGAAGTCTCTCTTTTTTCTTTTTTTTTGCCTTTTTTTCACTGTCTGGCCCAATTAGTTTGGACTTTTTTCTGGAAGCTAGCAGCACTGTACTTCTTTGCGTTCCATAACCTCTGCTGTTCAAACCACAAGTGCAAATTTGCCAGCGGCTGGTTCCTCAGGGGTGTCAGGACAGAAGGGGTTTTGCTGTATCCTTCTGCTGCTCTGACCTGTGTTCACCTGATATGTCCTTGATTTTAAGATAGGAATTTTTTTTAAAAAAGTTTACCTCCCTTAGATGGACATTTAATTATTTCTTGTTTTCACAGCACCATAACATTGGTTCCAGAGGAAAAAAACAAACAAACAGTTTCACAAAGTGGACTAATTTCCTTTAAAAAAAATAATGTGTCGAGTACGTTCAGAACTTAATTATCTCAAGAGCTACGAGTGCTTTTTACAGTTTTGCTACTTAGAGTTAAATGTTAAGGTTACCACTTGATTTTGGGATTGAACAACACAGAAAGTGTCTGTTTTTCTTTGTTCTGTATCACATTACAGAAAATGTACTGCTAACGCTGAAGTCTTTTTTTCCTATTCTCAAATCTCATTTCTTAGTTTCTTCTCAAAATATTTAAATTGAATTCTGTTTCCCCACAGTGTACTTGCTCCCCGAGTCACATAGCTCCATCTCAAGGATATTATATCACAGAAACCTGACTATTATTATAAAGTATTTGGTTTTCACTTCTATTTGTAAATGTCTTTCTTTTAATATTACAGGTTGAATCATAGAACCATCTTGTTATTTATTTTTATACAGGAAATGCATGCTAAACATGTTTTGGTATCAATTTTAATAATTCTCTTTTTCCTGACTTTTCATTCCTATTTAATTTTTAAGAATATAAAACAGACACAGAAATATTATCCACAATTTATTTGAAGAAAAACTGGCTTAGCTTTTCTTTTTTCTTTTTTAATAATGTTATTGTTTTGCCAACTTGTCGGTTTGTCAGCAGTCCACAAATTAGCAGTGTCCTAAATCTACTATCAGATCATCTAGGCAAGCACTACCTTCTTCGTGTGTGATAAATTAAATGTGATGATATACCTGACAGTCTCTATTTAGCATTCAGTTTTTACAAGAGAAGCTTCATTTTCTCTGGAGCTGTTAGGAGTGAAGCAGAAAACACATGACACATTAATTGAAGTCATCAACAGTGGTGGAATCCAGACACAAAAAGGAACAAAAAGAACAAAATTGATAGAAGGAGTGTTTAACACCATCTAGCTGGCTTCCCTTTGTCAGAGAAAAATCTGTTTATGTTTTCTCCTAATTTTAAACCAATATTTATTATCAATATTAAGCTAAGTAAATAATAGAGGATTGCATCTTCATTTTTAATATTATTTTAGTACTTGTCACTAAAGAATGGAGATTCTTTCACATTTGTGATTTACTCAGAACACAATAGTTGTACCTAATTTAATCTATCTCATTTTGCTTTTAAAATTGTTAGCATTTTGAAGATTTCCAGTCTGGTACAATAGGGTGTACAAACACGGGGGAAGACCCTGTAGACACCAATAGGCGCTACTAGTGTTGTATCAGACAGTTTTGCACCTGTGACATTTTGTAGTTCCACACAGAGCCACCAGAAGAATTCAGCGTCATACATTTGGCAGTAGGGGGATTTGAAATATATTTAGTATCATCTGTAACAAATATTTCAATATGTATTTCTTTTTAATGAGGAAACTCTTTTTTTTGCCCAAGCTAAACATCCCTGAAAATATCTACTTCCATTTTTAAAAGCAAGCCCCCATGAGGGCCACATTTCATTGAGCAACAAAAAAACTCTAAAAAGCACATCCAAAGGAAATTTCAGTAAGAAAGGAAAACACCACAATGGTAAAAACCTCTCCTAGGAGGGCAGGCTGAGAGACTTGGCATTTTTCAGCCTAGACAACGGAAGGCTCCAGGGAGACCTTATAGCGGCCTTCCAGTACTTAAAGGGGGCCTACAGGAAGAACAGGGACAAACCTTTTAGCAGGTCTCATTGCAATAGGGCAAGGGATAATGGTCTTAAACTAAAAGAGGGAAAATTTAGACTGGATAGAACGACAAAATTTTTTTTACAATGAGGGTGGTGAAACACTGGCACAGGTTGCCCAGAGAGGTGGTGGATGTCCCATCCCTGGAGACATTCAAGGTCAGGCTGTACGAGGCTCTGAGCAACCTGATCTAGTTGAAGATGTCCCTGCTCATTGCAGGGGAGGTTGAACTAGATGGCCTTTAAAGGTCCCTTCCAACCCAAACTATTATATGATTCTATCATTCTGTGAACATATCATAAATCTGTACTTTAGCAATATTACACTTAAGCTTTTAAGGCCAAAAATTAGTCTGTACCATTGAAGCATACATGTTGTCCATGCATCGGAACAATTTACTCCAGGAGGAAGAAAAGTAATGTGCAAGAGCAGAAAATCCGTCACAGGTGGAGAGCAGAAGAGGTAAGAACAGAATACGTCTGTGTCTTCAGCTTCTGAGCAGTAACAGGTTCAGGCCCCATTATTCATTCCATCAGTACAATGACACTTGATAACGGATCTCTAGGGATCCTGCCAACACCAAGTCCCCATTGTGCCTGGCACAGTACAAATGTAAATGCAACCTCACTAGATTTTGAGGCAACAAAGGGCATATATGAGACATAGGACAGTGTGGTAAACCGCCAGAACTTCAGGTCGTTGACAAAAGCAGGCAGTCAAGCGCCCTTGACACCCAGAACAACTGGTTTGTTGAATCAGTGTGTCCCTCTGCAAATGACGTGATGAACTTCGGTGCAATTGATGAAATACTAAGAACTTGTAAGCCTCAGTAAACTACGCAGCAATGTAATTGTTTTATGATCCTTTATTTTTTATCTTGGGCTTCTAAGGCCTAAATAGTTATTTTTGAAAGCCAAATATCTCTTTACAGACAGAACTCAAATAAAGCAAGAGAGAAGATGTAATTTTCAAGTGTTTTTCCATTATTCACATACGAGGTTGTACAGTTCCTTCAGGGGATGACCTCTGCTCTAGCATCGTCCTCTAACAGGCTTGCAGGAGGTTTCAGGAGCTCCTTCTCATCACCAACAGAGGAGGCTTCCTCTTCCCTTCTGCCGTGGGGATCAGCAGTGACTGCGAAGCGGTAACTCATGCTCCGTCCAAGTACCACTTTGTGGCTGGAGATTTTAGCATCCTCAAGGAGGTGCTGAAAGATTCCTCTTTGGGTTCCACACTCCTTCCTCAAATAGTCCATGTCTGATTGATGTCTGTGGGTGACAAATGAGTACTTTTCTAGCAACCACATCAAAAAGCATGAATAGGCTTAGTGAAAGTATTTTCCAGCATTGTTGCTGTGATCCTGATTGTCATGCAAGTGTGTAAAATAAGTGCCTGAATGTCCATAGGACCACAAAGCAGGATTTATGTGGCTGCTTTTCAAGAAAATGTGGTTTTGTGGAAGATAGCCTTATAAATAACAGAAGCAGCAACGGGTTAAACCCAGGCCTTAACTACCATCTCTTAGTAACAAAATAAATAGATTTTTCTGAATTCAGGAACAGAATTTAATTATATTATCTGGATCTCTAACATCAATTAGAAGCAACAGGAGTTGAGGACGCTGGTGAAGTACAGCTTTTGAAAGCTGTGCTTATAACACTACTTTTGGTACCTTTATAAATCCTCTTATTTTTCCACAAATTGTGGAAAATGCGTCATTTGTAAAGATGTATACAAACTAACCCAGTAAAATCTGGCTTTTTAACTAGTGAGTCCACAGATGATCTTGCTCAAGAGTATCATGTCTTTTGCCTTTTCTGGTGCCTCCCTCTGCCTGCACCTCTCTACGTTACCTCTCTAGTATGAGTTTGAACAGGACTAGCTTTACTGTTTCCTCAGCTACTGGACACAATGTTAATTATCATCATCATCATTGTCGTTGTCATCATCATTATCATCATCATAGTCATCATCACAGCTGGGGACACCTGTGACCAGGTGTTACGACACACTCTCAGCTTCCTAAAATATGTAACACAAAGCAACACGTTTAATACTGTGGCTGAAGATGATTTTTTTTCTTTTTTATGTAGCTATATTTGTCCAAGCCAGTTACATACAAGATGTCCAAGTCTGTTCAGGTGTTTATGTCTAAACCTTACAGACACTGGTGCTGATGTATCTGCCAGCAGAGGTGGTCTGAGTTTGCTTGGATAATGTTGCCCCGTGATGGTTTGTAGGGAAAAGTCCCTGCTGACTCTGACTTTTACGAAAATCTAAAAAAGGACAGGTACTCTGCATTTTTAACTTGCACCTTTGTGCAAGTTAAAGGTGCTTAGGGTGCTAACTGTCTTTTCTTTCAATAGTTTTTCCCAAATGTCACAGAAAATATCCCACTTTGTTGTTCCTGAAAACAAAACAAAGAGGAGAAAATATGACTTTCTAAAATGCACTGGAAGAGAAAGCTCATTAATACTCACTGATAACAGACGGTGCCCAGGACATCATCTCATAGAGCTTGTGAGAACAGGATTTCCACAGGCATTAATGGGAGCTCTGTGATGTGGACAGACTGGAATACTATAAGAGACCACAAGACCATTGTGAGTTCAACTTAGTTCAGCAGTAAGTATCATGTTCTTGTTAATAACCATGGATTTAGAAAGGTACAGACAGCTACTCAAACTGTCCTCGTTGGTGGCTGACGTAGCTCCTAGCACATGGAATAAACCAGGTCCAGGTGATTGCTTTCATCAGCCCCTGTTGTCCTTGCTTTACAGCCCAGCATCTGGGCTTCTCTGGGTTATAAGCCAGATGTAGCACATGAACACTTGGTAGTTTGAACACTAGCCCCAGACTGGAAAAAACTTCCCTATCTTAAAGGGTATGCTGTGTTACAGTGGTTTTCAATTTATGTCTCATTCAATTAAGAATTTGGTTTTTGCCCAGGGGTGAAGTGCTTCCTGAAATCAGAAGTGCGATGCCTGCCTCAAAAAGAAATGCTATTCTAATGAATTCCTATGAATTTCCCATCCTTTCCCAGGATACCCACTGTCTGATTCCTAACTAGCCTAATCACCTGTACTCTAAAAGGGGCTTTTCAAAAAACATACCGGACTGCTATGCTTTGGTATGCTGGAACTCCTGCACACAGGCATGCTGGTCTGACCATGGATACTAGCTGGAGTCCTACCTGTGGTTGCAGTTTCTGGATATTTTTTTTTTTACATACATAGATACATACATAGATAGATACATACATAGATACATCTAGATACATACAGTTTATGTATCTAGATGTCATAAAATGGAGCCGTGGTTTATGGGGGTTTTTTCCCCTCTAATGATTGAATACAGCTATATGGCAACGTACATTTATAATTTTAAAATAGGCCATTTAAGGGGCTGCAGGCAAGTTGAAACCTTCATTTGTTGCTGTTCATGGCAGAAGAATAATTGGCTTATAAGCAGAGAGGACCTGGCACTGCAGACCACCAGAACATCACCCCATAATCCCAGGAGCATCCCACTGTATGGGGCAGGTGCTAGCTAAACACAGCAAGCAGTAGAATAATTACCACCAAAGAGACTGCTTTATCACAGATTGTTCACTGGAAACTGCAAATTAGGTGATCGTTTGTTGGGATAAAAAATTAAGTCTGGGACCCATTGACAGAGAGGTGAGACAAGGAGTTAGAAGGGAATATTAAAACCTGAAGGTGAACCCACAGAGAGATGAAGAGAGGACAGTAGCATTTAACACCAGAGATTCAAAGACATAATCGGTGATGGAAGAAAACAAGAGACATGCAGAAGGTGTGACCACCATTTCAAAGGTGGTCTTCTTCAAAGAGAAATGCTTCTCCCACGCTGGTAGCATGAAATGGTAAAGAGTGTGTGTGTGTGTGTATGTGTGTGTGTGTGTGTGTGTGTGTGTGTGTGTCACAGCTCAGTTCAGAGAAATATTACAAATGTAGAGAAAAGAATGTAAGAGTATCCATGTTGTTTTGTCCTGTGGGACATCTAGTTTCATGACTGCTCTCCAGCAGTGGCCATTAGCAGATGATGGAAAGAAGCCTAGAAAATAAAATTAATCTCCATTAACCTTGAGATACTTCCCAAAATCTTCCATGTTAACATTTATAAATATTTATAGTAATACTTCTTGTGCTTTGGGCAGCTACTTTATTAAGAATAAATATTGTATTCCTGTGCATTTCTATACCATATAAATAAATACAGATATATACAATGAAATACATACTGTTCTGTAATAGTAAATGTTTCTGATAATATCTGTACCTCCCGACCTAAATTTGGTGAAATTAGCACTGGGTATGAGGTGGGAGGAAGGGGAAAAGATCCAACTATGAAGGAACAAGCTGTCAGCTAATATGTGAATAAATATAATTCCCATGCTCTGCCTGTACAGAAAAAAAAAAGAAAAAAACAAAGACTGCCACATCAGTACGGCAGAAACAGGGAATAAAGTCCTAATCAAACTGGAAATGCTTAGTCACTCAAACACTTATGTCCAGACATGAAGTGGAAACAGATGAACCATTGTAAAACATTCCTTATTTTACCAGCACACCACTGCAAAAAATTAAATACAAGACTGCAAGGATCAAAGGGAGAGTTGAAGGAAACCAAATCTATACAACAGGAAAGTACACATTGGTTGAGATGTACCACCCTTAATTTTAGACAACCTTTACTCCAGAATTTAATCTCTTAGTTGTCTCAACCACTGGAATTTTCAGTACAGATCTCTGATTCATATGCTAACTCAACATGGCTCCTAAATAGAGCAGAAATATGACATGGTCACCACTCAGGATGATATGGTCACAGTAGGATCGTAGATCACTACCTGCTTCTGAATGTTTAACTGCTAAGCACCTCAAGTTTGGTGAGATTAAACACACATGAAAATCACCTCTAAGAAATGCTTTTAAAGACGACCAGGCATCCTACTTGTATTTTTATGAAAATTTCTCTAATTATCTGCCAGCATTTTTGGTCGTTGGTTTGGTGTTTTTTTAATGGAGGGGGGATGGGACTTTTTTTCTTGTCAGCTTCAAATTTTAAGGGCGTAATATTGCTAAGTACTATATAGCTATATATATTATCTATATGTGTATATATATAATGTGTGTGTGTGTATATATATATATCTCCTGGGACCCACGTCTTCATGGTCCTTCAGCTCATAAAGCAATATATGAAAACAGTACTGTAACTGCCAAATGGGCTCTTTGTAGGCCTTAATCTTGGCCTTGTCAGCGAAGGGTCAGGGTACGAACAGATCTTGTTCCAATATTTGTTTGGAAAGAAGGTTCGCTTCCCCAACCTAAACACTTCTTATAAAGATTCTCTTCTCTAATGAAGTGCAGATGTCTACCCCGCCCATCTGGACTGAATACTTTTGCTTACCGCTGTAAGTATATCTCCTTTCTTTTTCCAGAGAAGAACAATCATCTTTTCTTCCCTTCTTGTGACGAGCGTACCAGAATCCCCACAAGAATCAATAAATGCTTGTTGTAGTGTATTAGAAATTATTAAGTCGATAATGATTACTAATGATTGCAATATAAGAATCATTTTCTTGGGGTTCTTGATTTGTCTTAATTCACGCAAAACAGTAAAAGCCCCAAGCATACATATGCGACTTACATTTCTTCTTCACTGACATTTTAAGGGTAGTTTCCTACCTTGAGATTTCCCTTCTTTCATTTGCAGATACTCCCTTATGCTAGAGGCAAGTCCAGCAAATACTTTGATAAAATCTAATGAATAAGAGAAAACTGAAGTGACATCTGGTCTTAAGCATTACTTTTTCCTATGCCATATTTCTACTCTCCCAGTAAAGATAAAAATTTGCAATGGCATTATTAAAAAAGTAATATATTCATATTGAAATTTATTTTCTTCTTCCATACTATCATTCTGTAAATATGATCTCATCTTTTTTGGATTGAAAATGACAAGTGCTTTCTGAGACAAATTTTTCAACCAAATCTGTACTCACCTTGCATATCACATTGTGCATGTACCTTCCCATTTTCCATTTAGCCACTTACCCTGTCAAAGGAGAAAATTAGATTCAGTCATATAAGAAAATTAGATTTATTTGATATAACCTGTCCTTGACAAATATATACCGGCTAGGTTTTGCCTTGTCGTCTGGCTATTCATATTCTGATTTTTTTATCTTTTGTGGATATAGTTTTATAATTTATTGAGTCATTGTTTATGAGGCCAAATTAGATTAACCAATGTGTAATTCCTTAGTGCTCCTTTTTTTTCTGAAGTTAGGACTATGTTTGACCTTCTCTTGTACTGTATCCACTTTTCTTGTCATCACTGATTCTTTATGGTAGCTGATAGTCATAAACCATAAGTAAACCGTTAGGCAGGGGAAGAAGGCGGCAAGGAGGGGAGTAGAGAGAAGGGGAGACGTTTCTCCATCTCTAAATGAGAGTGTGGCAGTCACTTGTAATTTCAGAAGCTGTTCCAATTTAAAAAAATTGGACAAGTGCGAAGTTTCTGGAGACAATATAAACCACATCTACATATGGAGGACAGAGGCGGACGGGAGTAACACTTGCAAAAGGTGAAGAAGTAACGGTAATGAATGAGGAGCTCAACATAAGTTCTTGGCTAGATACCTCAGCAAAAGTTATTTAAAGTGGGTTAGATAAATATGGGAACAGTCAGTATGGGGAAAGTTTATTTTATCTTCTTGCATAGCAGCATAGACAAACATTGCAACACTTTGTCCACCTTTTTAAAAGGAGGCTGAAAACTGGAGAGGCTGTAGGGAAATGCCAGTAAATCATTTCAAGGGCTGACTTAGTGATGGAGACATCAATAATTTAATATATTTATAAATTCACCAAAAAGACTTGTAGTCAGCTTGATTAAAATTTAGGCATCCTTTGCTGGAAAGGAAATATATGGTACTAAAGAATGCTTTGTTTCAGAGAGAAAGGAATAGCAAGGTCCAACTGCTAGAAGGTAATCACAGGCAAAAGAGTCACAACTTGGGGAATTTTTTCTTATTCTTTTGCCATTAACACAAACTTCTAATCACTGATTTGTGTATTGAGAATAAAGAAAATACAATCAGCTAAACAAACACGTAATTAATCACCTTTGCAGCCCTTTCCCAGTCTCAGCTTCAGCTGAACACCAGTCCTCCCCTATCCTTATACTCAGCTCCCCTCGTTTTTTTGCTGTGGGTTGCACTCAGTCAGTCCCAATCCCTTTGGTGAAGCACCAAGCAACACGATAGGCTTGGACCATGTGCACAATGGTTTCTTTCTGCTGCTCCATGTTTCTTACTGGGTTTCCTTGACTTCTCCATGAATCCCAATGTCCCTGCCACAGCGTGGGTTCCTACACAGGTCACAGTCCCTCAGGGGTGTCCATGCCCAGTGTGGGTTGCCCACAGCTAGAGCCCCTCAGAGGTGTTCCCCTTTGGCATGGAGCACCTCCTCCAACAAGCACCCCTCCAGCTACATATCTCCTTGTCAGCTTGTCTCTCCATGCATCTCCAAATGCATCTCCCCACATGTCTTCATATTTATTTTCTTCATATAGTTCCTCCCCTGGGGGCTGCTGCTCTTTCTTAGATGTGTCTGAGCCATGGATCAGTACACTCCCCAACATGTTTGCTGTCTTGGGGCATGATGGGGAACCTGCATGGGTTCAGAGTTGGCTGTGCCTGTAGGTGGGCAGCTCACACCACTTCCCATGCAAGGCACCCTGTAGCCCACTGCCACAGAAACCCTGCCACTTGCACCCAATACAAGCCAAGGCCTTCCAATTAAAAATTATATTCACATTCTTAGCAGAAAGGGTGAAAGATAAGACTTATGAATTTTCTACCTTTTGAAGACTTAAAATTAAAACTGGATACTTCTTTAAATATATAGCTTACCCAAGTTCATGTTACTACCTTTAGTATGTAGGATAATCCATGAAATATGTGGGTGGAAGAGTGTAGAAGTGAGATTTTATAATCAGATAGTCTGTTCTGTATTTAAAATCTCCTATGTCTATAAAGCTGAGACAACAAAGAGGAAGCTTCAGAAAGAAATATTTTAACTATGCAGTCAAGAACATATACACCATGCACCCCAATTCCTGTAAGTGGCAAGAGGATCTCTGTTAAAGAAATTAAGGCAAATAAAAGATTTTTTTGTAAGCAATAAATGTGAGATAGTAAGGCTGACTTATAGGATACTACTGCTGATGTATCTATGCTTAATAGCATTGTTTCATTATATCATGATACAATAATTAAGATTGGAAGGGACCCCTGGAAGGCCAACCCCCTCTTTAAAGCAGGGATTGTTTCACAGATAGACCAGGTTTAGCAGGGTAATGTCCAGTCAAGATCTGATAGCCTTCATGAATGGAAACACCACAACCTCTCTGGGCAGTCTGGTCTAGTCAAAGCAAGACCAGTTCCTCATACAGTATGTACTCCTCCAGTCTCTTAACCATTTTTACCAGTGTCTTTCAAACTGTAAAGCCTTAAAATAAAAAGAATACTCCAGAGGCATTCTTACAAGTGTTAAACAGAGAAAAATAATCACTTCTCTCCACTCCTTTGAATGCTGTTTCTTAGGCACTCTTAATTTGTTTAGATTTTTTTTCACTAATACCATATGCTGAGGGGACATAGGATGCCAAATTTAGATTTTATGTTCTATTTTGAACTACTTAATATACTCAAATAAATAATGCGACATAAAGATAAAAACAAATCTTCCCTTTCAATAACAAGTTGTCATATTTAAAAGAACAAGAGTTCAGCTCAGTTCAGCTTTCTTGTAACTAAGTAGTGTGTCTAAGTGAAATATAATTGCTGTCAGTTGAAGGAAGTGGTTAGTTACCCATTAGTTAAAGGAAAATAATTCCCACCTTCATAATTTCACATTAAACTAAAAGAACCATAGTCATCAGCTGTTCCTCAGCAGTAGATGAACACATGTAATTTATGCATCATCTCCATAAACAAGTCAACTTCACTGTATAGGAGTTCAGTGTGTGTGCATACATGTATATGAAAAGAAAATCCATCCTTTGGCATTGTTATCAACACCTGCGTGCTTATCAGCAAAGCTGAGAGGACTCATTAGACCCGTTCACTATGTGTATTAACAGAATCAATACCACCACTAATTCTGTGTCATTCTGTGCATCAGGGGTATGCGAGGTGAAGTATTTTGCCAATGCCTTTTAAAGCTATTTGCTGGTACCAGAGCACAGTGAAGCCTTCAGATCGCTCAATCTGTAAGGCCATGTATCCCCATGGGGAAAAGCATTCCACCCACCCCCTTTGAAAACAATGGGAATATGTTCTGTAGTGGTTTTAGGAACATTTTACCTGCTTCAGTATCCATACGTTGGCATACCATGGGACTTCTGTATGTATGACACTGTATAAACAGCAGTGTTAATCGAAGCATTCCTCCCTGCCACTGTCATCCGCAGCCCCGTGGTCCGTCTTACCCACCACCACTACTTTGCGTGGGTGCAACTGTTTGTGGAGCTGCACAACATAAAGATTTAAGTTAGAAATAACCTGACAGGAAAACTGTCAAGAAGTGGTCAGGAGGACAAGAAGTGGACAGTAACTGCTAAGAGACCACAGAATCTGACTTCAAATTCGTCCCAACAACAGCCCAGAGAGTGCAACACTGGGTTTCCACAGATGTCTGGACACTATGGAATGGCCTGACAGGAACTGAATGGAGCAATTTCCCTGGAGAAGGAACAAACTGACAAACATCACAACTGGAGTCTGCTACGAACAGTGGATACCCAAGGTCACTGACCAAAGAAATAATATTAAGAGAAAGTGTCTTTTAGAAGAGCAGAAATGAGTGCCAAAGCAGAGAGTTGTGACAGAGGGACCCAGCAATTATTTTGCATCTCTTCACTCAGTAAATCCATGTACTGCTCCTCAGCACCTTACCTTAATTCATTCTGAGTCCCCATTTACACTCCCTTCCTACCCACTCCCTCCCATTTCCATTTTTTCTCTCTCTCTCTTTCCATACTGTATCTCCTTGACTCCACTCCACAACAAAACTTCAAACCTTTTTTCCATCTTGCTTTATGCTGCCTGTTTTTCTGTCCCAACCAGTCTCAGTGTGTCCATCTCTCTGGCCTGTGCACCACCCCACCCCCCACTCCCAACCCCGATCCCTGTTGAATTCCATTTTTCTGTTATTGCTCTTCAGGTCTTCCTCATTTTGCCCAAATTGTCTAAGCTTCTCTCAGCCATGAAACACAGTTTGTTTCTCAGTTTTACCCTCAGTCTCTGTCCCTGTCTTCTCCTGGATCACGGTTGCACCCTCTTTGACAAGTTAGTTCAAATCTCCCATGGCTCCTGACTGTGCACCTTCCTTTTTTTTTGGTTTTTTTTTCTTTTTCTTTTTCTTTAATATTCAAGCCAAGCCAAGGCAATTGCAATTCCATTTCTTTTTGGTTTAGGTGTTCCAGGATAATAGCAACAAAATATTGCAGGGTCTAATAAAGGAAGTAAGGGACAAGTACTTGTCAGCATGAAGAGCTTTTCCTGTGGCAGAAACAGACCTGCTAACACAGATATCAAAAATAACACTTCCATTGAATATCAGAGAAATAGGTCTGCAGTTATGTGGCAGGCAAACATACAAACATAACTATAATAATCATGTTTCAAACAGAAAATGTTACATATAAACCACAGCATTTAATTCTGCTGAATATTTTTTTCTAAAAGGAAAAACTCATCAAAGAAGAATTTATCACTCTCTCATGGATTTTTAAAGTTATCTATTATCTTGTTCTTGGCAACAGAGAAATATAAATGATAGAAATTTGGCAAATAATGGGAAATTGGAGGAGGTTCCCATAAAAAAAAAAAAAAGAAGCAGTTGAAGAATACTGACGTTGGATCTTCATCTCGCTATCTGGAAAACATTTTATTTTGCTGCAGGATCTGTGGCTGAGAAAAAGGAATATGATCTTATTTTTAATGATATAACTAAACACTTCCTATAGTCATTGTTTCCTATGGAAAAGAGGTCTTTCACTTACCTCAGACAAGTTCAATTATATGTTATGGCCTATGATGAATAAATATCCCACCACTCTTTGTTTTACTTGGAAACAAGAGCACATGTCAGTATCCACAGCTGGGATTTTCTCCTATGAATTTGCTTTCTTGCAAGTAAACACATTTTTCTGTAAGCAATATAAGCAAAATGGCTAAAAAGATCCATGGGGTTTTTTGCAGAACGTGTCTGGCCAGGGGAGATGAGGGACAGCCTTTCTGCAACAGGGAACTGTTCAGGGAGTTAAGAAATAAACCGCTCAAAAACTATTTTCCAGGTAGAAAGCTGTTTTAGCCGAACTATGACCACACACTAGAGAAATTTTAGTTTATAATCAGCTTCCCAGTGTGTTGCTGTATTGCACTACTGGGACTGATTACTTCAGAACAGTCATATAGAAAAAATATGTGAGTGACACTGCACCCAGCTTCTCTCTTTTTCCAGCCTACACACTACTTAGCTCAGTAATTTGTGTTTAAGATCTGCCCAGCATTACATTTTTCCATGTGCCTGGGAGACGTTATGACTATTGATGAAGAATTGTTTCCTTTTTTGCCCAAGCAACTTAAGCTTTGAGGAGCCCAAATTAATCTTCATAGAGCAAAAAATAGTCCTCTTTGAAGTGATCATGTTTGACAACCTTGTGTCCTAGCAGCAAACTGGGCCTTTCAAGAAGAACAAGGCAGCAATTTAATGTAAAGAACATAAGAGGATCTCATTAATGGCAAAAACATCTAACCTTTACCTGAAAAACATGTGAAAGATTCTGCAACTCTTAGAATTCAGCCCAAACCACTTCGTAATAATTGAAACCAAACAGGGAGCGAACTGTTCTAATCGTTACTAGTCTTTTTCTAAGTCTAGATTTTAATACATTCTGATTTCAGTATTTTACCTCTAATATGTTTATTTTCTTTAGCAGTGATAAGTAGACAATCCCAGTGAGATTAGCACATTATTTATAAAACATTCAAGGTCTGTTCTTTAATAGTTCAATTAGCATCTAACGTGGATTTGAGCAGTAAACTGGTCAGCTAATAAAATCTAAAGCACACTCGATTTACTGGTTTCAATCATTAGTGAATTTCGACAGCTCAAGAGAAGGCCTACAGTTTTGCACCACCCTAACTGCTAATATTACTGTCTGTACTGCTCCCCAAGGGAAGGTTTCCTTCAACTTTGTCACAGCTCTACTTCTTCACCAACAAATCTAAGAATGCTGCAAAATGACTTGCTGGGTTTTGAGAATGGCTTTAAACCCGGACCAAGACAAGTAGATGACAAACCTAGATACATCCCACTTGGCCCAGGGAGGGCAGATGGTTTATTACAGATTGCAAACTGGATAATGACTCACAATGCCAAACTGTCTTGGAGAAAAACAATCATCATTATCTGGATCTGAAAAGAATGAATGGAGCCTGCAGGACATGTGAAGGATGACTGTTATATCCAACATCTGCAGTGCCCTGGCTGGAGTTCCCCGCCAAGAACAGGAAACCAAGTCTGTGAGCACCACGCCACAACCAAGCAACGACAGCGCAGAGGAGAGCATCAGGAATACACAGAGTTACGGTAAATATCAATTATTCAGAAAGGTTAAAAAATGACATTACCAGTGTTAAAAGACTGAGAGAGTCTTTTAAGAGGCTTAACAGACTGAGTGCCATGAAAAGTTTCTGCCAAAGAAGGGGCATTACCTCTCCTCATGTCAGTCATGGGCACAAGAAGAATCTAATGTGCTTAACATTCAAAAGAGATGTTTCAGGCTAGACATTAGAAAAAAAATTCTAATGTAAGGAAAGTTGCTAAATGGCAGTTTATCCACTTCTAAAACAAGAAAGAGGTAACTTGGGCAAGTTGCCAGGAGAAATGCAGAGAAAACCAAAAGAGGAACCCGACCTGTTAGAACACATTTGCTTTCCCCAATTCAGAGGGCAAAACCGAAGGCATCCCATTTTTTGGTTACAATCTACTTTTAAAATTCACAAAAAGTGAACAAAAGTTAACATTTCTCCAACTTGGGGAGCTTTCAAGAAGGCTGCCTCAAGCCTTCATGAATTGGACTTTAGAGTTGCATAGCACAAGCGCCAGAATTAACAAGCAGTGAGGTCTGCTGGCGTGATATAACTTTCATTAGCATGTAGCAACCGCTCAGAAGCAATACAGAGCTGAGTAATTTCCAAATCAAATTAATTTCTGATGTAATTTCAGTGAAGAGAGATGATTTTTATCATCAATGATTTTATCTCTTTCTGATGTTGGTTGAAAAAAGATGGATTTCTTCTTTCAGTATAGCTTAAATTTTGGTGAGCAGAAAGTTACATTTAGAGATTCAGCTGCATGGAAAGCATTGTCCACATCACCTCTTTGTGGACCGTTTGGAGGAAAAGCTGCAGGACAGCTGGGGCAGTACCCTTTGGGGGCTTTCCTGAACAAGTAACTTACATTTGCTTGGAAATATTACTGTAAATAGCTTTCACAAATATTTCACATAAATGTTTCAAAAAATAAATGCAAAACATTAAACGCATAGCATTAAATTAAGCATTGTTCAACTTTTTACCTGTTCACACTTTCATTTGATAAAAAGTGTAGACGGAGATTCCATCAGCACTGTTTTAAATCAGTCTGCAAGTCATTTCCAGCGCAGTCTATGATGAGTCGTTTAGTTATGCTTTGTCTCAATTTATTGATCTATAAAATGAATATGATGTTAGCCTCCTTAAAAGATTCCATTAGTTAACTGAGTTTCTTCTTAGAAATGGTGTGAAATAACAGATACAGTCAAGAGTACATAGAGTTCTTCATTCCACATAGAAATATAATTTCCCTCTGGTTTGCTTTTCTGCCCTCCGCCCCCCCGCCACTGTGCTTGTCTAATAATGGCCACGTGCTGAAACATATTGAGGCCACATCAGCTCTGCCATGCTTGAACCATACGCTGCGTGGCTGCATCTGACTGAGGACAACACAATGATGGCTTTGCCCGAGGCAAGACCTGAAATACCACCATCCAATGCAGCTGTGGGTTTTGCTGTTCCTTGTTTGGGGGTCTCTTGAAATGATCACCTGCCTATACAGCCTGTGGATGAAATCTTCATCACACCAAAGTCCTAATAGCCTGAGCTACCCTAGGATGTCTTGATTAGTGTTAACCTGTCCTCTCCAGCTGTCTGCATAGGTATTTTGGCAACCCTTAGAGAAGAGAGGCCAGTAAGTTAACTTCCTGCAGGAAAGAGTTCTATCTTTCATTTTGCCTCATTGCCTATGCCTAGTTTTTACTATGCTTTGTCCAAGTATTTTCTTTTGTCACTGGTAGGATAAAATTTGCTCTATTCCTAAAAACTTGTTTCTTAATATTGCATTTCTTGCGAAATATAGACTTTGTTTGTTAACCATGTTATATGAAGTGAAATCCTAGAAAATTCTATAAGCTGACATAATTCAGCACAGCCCAAGTTGACATTTAAAGAAACACCACTTTTTTAAAAAAAAACTGTGAGAGGATGTGGCAATTATCCAGGAAAATAGTATACATTACCTTGGCTAGAAGCTAACAGTAGTTATTCTAAATGCTTCAGCCAGCTAATTCTCTAATTTTTCTAATAAATTCATTCGTAAGATGTGAAAATATTATAGCCAACCTTCATTTTTTCACTTTTTTATATTTTCACTTTTTAATACAATCTTCATATAACATTTCAGGATCCTTTATGCCAGACTGTATGCCCTACTAAGTTCTACCAAATATCTGCAGTCAAGCAACTAAGATTTGTTGTAAACTTTAATCTTTTTGCCTCTTAGCATGCCTTGACCAAGTTATAACATACTGGCATTTATCGACGAAAAGCAATCATGAAGTTATTTGGTCTGTCTCTGGTTTCCCTTTCCACATGATAAGACAAATCATCAATTAATTTATTTCAACATAGCTGCTCTGAAGATAGTTCACAGCGGCTGAACACTGAGTCCAGTGACCTGGGTTTGATTCACAAATACAAGATGCACAGACACTGGGACAAATACCATGAAAAGGCTAATGAGTATGTCACAGCCAATGTGTAGCAATTCAGTTTTTAATTTCTACAGAGTTATGTTGGAATGAAGGATCACAGGCAATAATCTGGAAGACTGGAAACTGCACAAGCAAGCCAAAATGTAAATCTGAAATTTAACTAATCATAGAATGAATCATGTTATATGCCTCTCTCTCTCTCGGGAAGACAACAAAATGTAGCAACTCCTTTTTTAATGAGGGTTGACCCACAAACCAGTTTCTCACAGCACATACAAAATGCACAGAAAATTTATCTTTTGTTGGTCTGAGCTAGTTCTGGGATAGTTTCTTCCCCTAGATTTTTAAATTGCTTCCAAATATTAACAATTCATGCAAACTCCGAGAATGAAATTCAATCTAATTTACTGGGTTGCCATCACTAAGTGTCTTTTGTATAGCTGATATTTCATGGTGTTTGACGAACAGTGACAGACCAGCTATAACCCAATTCAAAATCCACTATTCATTCCTAAGAATTATACACTCAGAAACTCTGAGTGCACATGACACTAAAAGACTGGTGCTCGCAGCCTACCCATCCTGTACAGGCTGAACAGGACTGATGGGCTGAGCAAGGGCGGGAGAGAGTTGGGAGGGAGATGGACCAAGGGGATGGAGAGCTGTGTGCTGGGTTGTTGGCCTGGCAAATGGCGTTATGTGCAGAATGAGTTGGGATAGCTGTGGGTTAAATATGGGAGTCGGAAAAGGAAGGCTGTGGGTTGAGTGTGTGACTACAGGCTGTGTCATAACTTTCAGATTCTCAGTGGAAGCATAAGGCTGCACACCTTATGGTGTGGAGCTGAAGGTGGTCATCTCCTAAGACACCACAGCCTGTGCCCTCACAGGGACGCAGTTTCACCTCAGTGGCAGAGCCCATGCCTGCACTGAACCTGCCTTCCCTTTTGCCACCCAAGGCCACCTGACTCCTTTTCTCAGTGTCCAGCACAGCTCAGTTCAACAGCATGTTTAGGAGACCAAGCGTGTTTTGGGCTGAGCACATTAGGATACCCGTTTTGATCACTTTGTATCCCAGCAGTCTATTCCTCATCAACTGTCTCACATGGAGTTCTCACAGCTCCCTACATTCCTGCCCATCATCCAGTCTAATACCCTACACTCCAACAACCTCTAGACACTCCCATCATCCTTTACCCATTGCTACTCCCTGTGCTCATACACCACTAAAATCTACCCCTATACCTTTCTTTCCTTTTGATCCATTGCACAGATGCTTCTGCCTTACAGGAAGACCCATAGCTTCCATGGTCAGAGGGCTTTCCAGTTCTTGCACAGCTTCCACCCCCTTGTGAAGGTTAGTACTTAATGGTTTGTGCTACAAAATGAATCTACCTGTACAGGAAACAAACACTTAGAATCATAGAATCATAGAATCTTCATGGTTGGAAAGGACCTTTAAGATCATCAAGTCCAACCAAACAACCTGCAAACTCTGCCAGTAGAGCATGCCCTGAAGTGCCACGTCTAGACGTTTCTTAAATACCTCTAGGGATGGTGACTCCACCACCTCCCTGGGCAGGCTGTTCCAGTGCTAAACATGCCCAGCTAAACATGCCCAGCTCCCTCAGCCTCTCCTCATATGACCTGGTCTCCAGACCCCTCACCAGCCTGGTAGCTCTCCTCTGGACACACTCCAGCACTTCAATGTCCCTCTTGTACAGAAGGGCCCAGAACTGAACACAGGACTCGAGGTGAGGCCTCACCAGCGCCGAGTACAGAGGCACGATCACTTCCCTACTCCTGCTGGCCACGCAGTTCCTGATACAAGCTAGAATGCTGTTGGCCTTCTTGGCCACCTGGGCACACTGCTGGCTCATGTTAAGCTGGCCGTCCACCAGCACCCCCAGGTCCTTTTCTGCTGGGCAGCTTTCCAGCCACTCTGCCCCAAGCCTGTAGCGTTGCTTGGGGTTGTTGTGACCGAAATGCAGGACCCGGCACTTGGCCTTATTAAACCTCATACAGTTGGCCTTGGCCCATCGATCCAGCCTGTCCAGGTCCCTCCGTAGAGCCTTCCTACCCTCAAGCAGATCAACACTCCCACCTGGTTTGGTGTCGTCTGGAAACTTACTGAGGGTGCACTCAATCCCCTCATCCAGATCATTGATAAAGATATTAAACAAAACTGGCCCCAAAACTGAGCCCTGAGGGACACCACTGGTGACCGGCCGCCAAGAGGATTTCACCCCATTAATCACAACTCTCTGGGCACGGCCATCCAGCCAGTTTTTAACCCAGCAAAGAGTGCACTTGTCTATGCCATGATTCTCCAGCTTCTCCAGGAGAATGCTGCGGGGGACGGTGTCAAAAGCCTTACCAAAGTCCAGACAGACAATGTCCACAGCATTCCCCGCATCCAGAAGGCGGGTCACATGGTCATAGAAAGAGATCAGGTTGGTTAAGCAGGACCTCCCTTTCCTAAACCCATGCTGGCTGGCCCTGATCCCTTGGCTGCCCTGCACTTGCCGGGAGAGCTCACTCAAGATGGTCCTCTCCATGATCTTTCCTGGTACCGAGGTCAGGCTGACAGGCCTGTAGTTCCCCGGATCCTCCTTCCAACCCTTCTTATAGATGGGCGTCACATTAGCCACCCTCCAGTCAACTGGTACCTCCCATGTTGACCAAGACTGTTGATAAATGATGGAGAGAGGCTTGGTGAGCTCTCCCACCAGCTCCCTGAGTACTCTTGGGTGAATCCCATCCGGCCCCATAGACTTATGTGCGTCTAGGTGCAGAAGCAGATCATTGACTACTTCCTCCTGGATTATGGGTGGGTTGTTCTGTTCTCCATCCTTATCTTCCAGCTCAGGAGGCTGAACACCCTGGGGACAGGTGGTCTGACTATTGCAGACGGAGGCAAAGAAGACATTGTGCATCTCAGCCTTCTCCTCATCATTGGTTGCAACTTTCGCCCCCAGCATCCAGTAAGGGATGGAGATTCTCTCCTGGCCCTACTTGCCTGGTAAAGGCCTATTGGTAGAACAAGGTAAGTAAAATATAACAAGCAAGATCACTGATCCAAAAGCTCTAACACAATTGCTGAATAACTGCAGGAGCCACAGATGCTTTGGGATACCTGAGCCAGCACAGAATATACTAGCTATCTCATAAAATAGAGAATGCGACTGAATTATGGTGTCCGAGTTCAGCCTATCTGCTTGTCTGTCCAGTGAAGGATTGCTTATCAGTTGCTTGGAAGCACTTATTCTAAGTAAGGAATGTGTTAGTAAATTGTGTTCATATTTTTTATTGCTGAAGTGTTCTTCAAAAGGCAGGGCTCTGAATAAAGCTACACAGCAAATAGAATATATTCCAGTAACACTCCACAATAGGAAACATTACTTATTGGATTTTTAGGTTTTCCTCTGGCTCAGAATTCCTGGTGGTTTTACATTTCAAGTTGTTACCCATGAGCAGGTTTCTACATACATTTCTTGAAGTGTTGCCATGTATAAAAAAATGAAAATTGTTTCATTCTCTATTGTGACAAGTCAGAAGGAATGAATGGCTGCATCAATGCTCAAGAGCAACATGCAGCTGCCTGTTGTGATGCAAGTTACTGAGAACATCTGTGAAACCCTAAGCTTCTCAGGAGTGTGGAAACAGTGTTTCTGGACTGCAGGCAAATGAAGAGAAAAAAGAATTGACCTCGGCACATTTCCTCACATGCTAGCGCACAAGGATATTACTAGTGCCAGCTTTCATTCTGAAAGCACAGTTAGCAGAAAAGAAAAATTAAGGAGTAAGAAGAGAAGTTAATATTGTGACAGGGAAGACAATGGGCTGGACCTCTGTCAGGATGGTCACTGCAAGGGCAGGGTAGGTGCAAGTATCGGGGCAGAGAACAAGATAAAGTGTATGAGAACAAAAGTTCACAAATAGTAAAAAGTATAAGGACAAATCTCTCAGATATTCTTCCTCGGAAGTAATCAGCTTCTAAGCCTTTAAGAAAAATCCTCCATGAATCATTCCACATGGCATCAGAGTAAAGGAACACTGGCAGCATTCATCTACTACTGATCATAAGGAGTTGGCAAAAGTGGTATTAGAGACCGTGGCGTAAAAAATCTTAAGGGAAAAAGCATCAAGAGGAGAAAGCATACAAACAAAAGAGTAGTACATTTGCCTGCTCATTTCTAATGTTATATTACTGATGAAAGATACTAATTTTTTAGAAAATTAGTCGTTAGGCTTGTACTCTCCAAAAGGGGTGTATGCATACAATTTCTGTAAAGGTAGGATGTACTATTTCCATAGAGGTAGGTAGTTACCACGATACATGTCATAGTAAAGTAGACCAGTCTGTCTAGCCATAAGTGATTGAAGTTCTTTCAATGAAGGTGAGATTACTGACACAAATACGTGGCATTGCAAGAATTTGAATTAAGGTCCAGATGTAAGTTAGTATGTAGCCTTCTATCTCATCACTCTAGGACACTCATCCCTACTGTCAGAACTCTTTAGGTTTCTGAAGGGCATAGTTCAATGTTTTCCTCTGTTTCCAAGTTCTTCGTATTGTGGCTCCTGAGAGATTTTAATGCAATCAATTCTGTTTATACAAATAAATCAGTCATGGAACATATTTGGTCACAACCAACAGATGGACAATGATTGTCAGGAAGCGACTCTGCCTCACAAATGGATTCTGGTTAAATGGATCACTGCAGTCACCGGGCTCCACTGGTGCTTGCCAGAACTTGTTCCAACAACCAACTAAAATACACATCCTATTAAAAGAAGCTTATTTTCATACATATACACACACACACACACACATATATATATACGCGCACAAGACCTTATTTAACAATGTTATCAGGTGATCTTTAGAAAACAGGTTATGGAGAAATACATTTTCACCTAGTGTGCTACAAATAGTTTTCTGTGAGAAAGAAAAATCTTAGCATTCCTGACTCACTTATGTTCCAAGAAGATGATATACGTTTATTTTGTTTAATCACATACAGCATTATAAGATGGGTAATGGTAGACTGAACCATAGCTGCCAGCCTGTACTCTTGTACTATGAAACTGCATATGAATATTAAGATAAGCAAGCAATGAACAATTCTAAATGCCACCTAAGTGGTATGCTTACATTTTTCTTCACTAGATCAGAGGAGAAAGCCATGTGGTCAACATCTCACATAGTTATGACCATCAGTAAGTACTCAGCATAAGGCATTACACAGATAACATGGACATGGGATAGTCAATCTCCGGTGTTAAACCTTGTTATGATCTCTAACACTCAGACCTGATTTTACTTCAGCCATTTATTCATGTATAAGAACACAATAGGAGATAAGAATGTGCCATATTTTTTTGAACTCACTGATGTAACAGATTAAATGGTAAGCCTCGTTTTAGGTGTCAAACTGAGTACTTAAGCATTCATGTCTTACTGAACTCCAAGAAGAAATGAAAATATTAGAGTACACATCTTCTTAAAATATAGGTTTCCAGTATTCAACAAGTAAGGAATTCCTAAACAGATTACAGTTCTGATACTGTCACTTTTAATTAAATTCATTGGAATAATTTAGTAGGGAAGCCTTGATATTAGGTCAAATTTCACTTTAATAACAGTGAAGAACATTGCATCAAAAATTGACCTGTTTTTTATGTAATATGTTAATATTTGAAAGAAAAAAGGACTTAAAAGGTTCCTGCAACAGTGACATACAATAATAACCTTTAAAATTGCCCTAACTGTGCTTTAAAATGAACTACAACATTGCAAAGTAGCTGTAACATCCCAAGTCACAACGATCAAGGCGTATCTTACGGTGTAGATAAGTTCATGTAGGAGTGTAGACAGGAAGAGTAAGAGGGCAGGCACAAGCAGTTCAGAAAACACAGCCTGTGCTTCAGTCCAAGATTTTTATTTTTGGTTCACTTCCTCATGTACCTGTATGTTGATTGTTTTGTGTTTATATTCTGATTTAACTGTGAGCACACTATTGTGAGGATATCAACCTGTGAGCATGGCTTATTTGCTTCAGTATCTTTATCCTAGCAGGGCTCCGGTCCGACAAGAGAGATGTGTTTATATATCCAAGAGGGATGGTCTCATTGTCTATAGGAGTATTTCTCCAGAGCGTGGAGGTAGACTTTGGGCTTTGTTATGTCGTTTTTCTCTCAACTTTCTTATTGAAATATTTGAAGTCCAAATAAGGTCTTGTGCTTAAGGCACTAGACTGAGATCCAGAAGATCTGGGCAGTCTGACCTACACTTAATCTTTGACAAATAACCCTGTTACCTCACTCCTTATCTGTAAGCTTAGGATAATCTTTGCTTCACTATACTTTACTTATCTTCTTCTGAAGATTAATTCTGAATTAATTCAGATTAATTCTGAAGATTAATTCGGAGTCAATAAAATATATTCACTGGTAATTCTATTTTCTAGTAGAATTACCTCACTGCAGAAGTGAGGTTATTCAGTCAGGAAACTTGGAATCATACCATGTCATCGGCTGTGTTAAAATGTGTGCTCAAACTTCTCAAAAAAGAAATTGTGGGACTATTTAGTTTTTTATTTCTGAGAGAACAAGCTTATGAGCTCAAGATATCTTCCACATTCATGAGAGGTAGGAACAGTTGGCGAGCAGAAGCTGAGTTCTTCTATGTAGTGACTTCTCTCAGCAGTAGAGACTCTTATACAAAGAACAAATATTTTGAAACTTGTGGTAAAACTGTGACCACTTGAAATATGACTTATACATAAGCTATTTGCATGCAAATATTTACTAGGGGCTATTTGCTTATAAACTAGAACTCTACAAGTGGCCACAACAACTATTAGACAACTAATAAATTAATTTTCCTGTGCACAAGGAAGATATTTTTCTTAGTAAATCTATACCATTCCAATCCTTCTGACAGGGAAAAATAAGAGAACTCAGGAATAATATTAACATTTGGGAAGAGCAATGTTAAATCAAAAATACCATTAGCCAGACAATAAGAGTAGAAAAATGCAGGACTTGACTTAACAAACTTCAAATGTCCACAAGGAATATAATGGAGAAATGGAGAATCACTTCTATATTTACTTTAAAAAATAAATATTTGGATTGAAAAAAAAAAACCTATCCCCTGAAAACCTGCTTCTCTATACATATAATTATGCATGAATGTATGAATTCATATTCACGCCTGTCTTGGTTTACACAACACACAATACTGATGGCTTCTACTTTGCCACTAATTGTCCTTTTCCACATCTAAATGGAAGCAACTTTTGGTTGAAAATATGCAATATGATCTCTAACCAGAACATCTCCTTACACAGATGGACATAAGGGTTTTGCCACTGGAATGTCATGTAATTGTGGTACTGCTCAAGTCTCCATAATCTGTAATTAGAGAAGGTTGCAGTTTTCTTCCATTTGCTTTAGTTCTTGAACTTTTTTTCCTAATAAGACGTTTCTTTGACATCTGGACATACACCAATAGCTGAGGTCCTGTCCCAAAACTCTTTATTACTCAAAAGGAATATTTCCGTTGACTCGTCTGGATTTTGAATCAACACCTACATTCTCTGTTTCAATCAAAGCCTGAGGTGTGTCACATGTAATAACCGAGCTGTTGTCTTAGTCCCTTTATGAGTAATCTTTCTACTAATTTGTTACTTTCTTTAGTACTTCTTTTGCTACTTTTTCCTAAACAGTTTTGTTAATTATTTAGCTTGTTATTTCTCTCACACTGAGCTCCCTCAAGCTGCATTTCATTCAAACTGTCTGTGATTTTCTTAGTTAGTTTTCTTCAAATAAATTTTTAACTGGTAGCACTAAATCCATCTATTACTCTATTGCCTCCACTTCTCTCCCTTGGTCTATTCCTTTTTCTTCTGTGGTAGAACCATTGTAGTTTCTATTATCGTGGTATCATCAATGCATTTAGTGCTATGTCATTTTTTCCTGCTATGAAGTAATTTAGAAAAACTTCTAATAAAGCTTGTCCCAACTCCACCCACTCATCATTTAATTCTAGGCCCGTTTGGGGTTGGTTTTTTTTCATTTACTACTAACATTTACCTCCCTCTGTACGCTTTCTGCCTATGGTATTATGCAGAGAAGTAGTCTAAAATTCAGATTTGTCAGTTTGGTTATCAACTTTGTTGATCTGAGTCAAAAGTGTATCTAACAGGTAGATTAATTTAACTATTAACCAGCTTTTGTTAAATTTCTTCCTCACTCTCTGAAAGACCTTTTCCATGCTTGCACCAATCAGCAATTTAAGTTATTACTAACTACAAAGGTTTTTACCATGACTTACCTTGACTAATTTTTCATCACGTTATGACTTCAGAAAATGCTGTCCAAGCTTCCACTTAGCATAAAAGCACAAGGACAGTCCTGAAATATACCTGATACA
Organism: Chroicocephalus ridibundus; assembly: GCF_963924245.1. Classification (NCBI taxonomy): domain Eukaryota; kingdom Metazoa; phylum Chordata; class Aves; order Charadriiformes; family Laridae; genus Chroicocephalus; species Chroicocephalus ridibundus. The sequence goes on from NC_086286.1 coordinate 94,877,971, forward strand.
ATAACGATTTTAAGAAAAGACAACTATTTTTTGTAAATTTGGCTTAATCTTTGGTCATATCTATCTATAGCCATGCCAGCTGTACCAACCAAGGAACCAGGGCCATGGTCTATCCAGGTGGTCCCACCAGGAGCAAAAGGAGCTGGGGCCAGAGGCAGGGCTGGAGACAAGTTGTGGGGGGAGGAGGTCCATTGAGGAGACCAACTACTTACAGGGATGGAGATGGAGGATGGCATTGCTGTGGTGTCACTGGGACAGGGGCTGACAGCTCTGGGCTGGGCTGAAACAGGGTGCTGGGCCATGGGCAAGGGTGGAGGGCGGCACCAGTGGAGGCCTTCTGGTGCCCTCAGGGCCCTGACAAACTGTTTATCTGGCTTTATGATGTTTTTTTGCCCTTGATACATGTGGTTGCAATCAACTAACACCCTAGGTTCCACATTTTCTGTAAGTCCATAAGAGAGACTCCTCAAATAGATCAAATAGATCTCTGAACAATAAATTGAATAAATGATTATTCCTTATTTGAAAGACCAATTATGAAATTGTTTCAGATTTTGGTGTGACAGCATCTGGCATTCAGTGTACCTCCCCGAGGCAAGGCACTTCTATTGGAAGATAAATTAAGTTGTTGATGCATTATCTTATTTCCTGTGGCAAAGATTTTGCTCCTGGCTCTGGAAGCAGACAAGCCCTCACAGTCAGCTCTTAACTCCTTGCGGAATCTTGGCAGTGGATCCCAGGGACTTTACTGCAGGTTTCTCTCATACAGAGCATTTCTAGGACATAAGTAAATGTTTTATGAGGATTTAAGGACTAGGGAGCTGGCAAGATTAACAGAGAGGGTCAAAGAAAAGTGTGTCTTGACTCTACAGCCTGAAGATGGAGCGAAGCTTCAACAGACCAGAGTTGGTACAATGAGGCTCCTTCTGTCCACAGGATGGTGAATGTTATTTATTTCCGAATTGAGCTGGAGAGTTCTCCAGGACACAAATAAACAACACAACATTTATATTAGTCAGTGATAATCCTGGGGTGGTTCTTATAAAAGCATTGGTGTTGCTTTGGCAGGAACATCAACTTGCTCACCAGAACTGTTTGAAGTAGCAATGTTGGATTTTCCACTATTCCAAAGAATATTCTCCTTGTTTTTAAAATATTAAGCTTCTAAATATACCCTCATGTCTACTCAGGTGAAAGAGCCATATGTTTGCAAGTTACTACACTCAAGATGAATCAGACTTTGTGCAGAACTTGTGCCAGTGTCAGAAAAGATATATCACATAATAGGTTTCATTTCCTGACTGGATAAGGTATATTTTGTGAAATGAGTGCTAAACAAAATATTTTCTGTAATGCAGCATATCCAGGAGCTGTGTAAATATCTTTTCAGGAAATTTAAGTGTTCCATGTCATTCTTAAGCAAGCCACCATCTCACTTACAAAATTAGTGAACTTTTTCTTTCTCTTCTCACAAAGGTTTATTTAAAATCATGCCTCCAAATCATTATCAGATTTCTGATTTTCTATTGAACGTATTATTATTCAAGGGTTTTTCTGCTTCAGAGAAATTACGCAACTATGACTTTAAATTCACCACACAGTAACTAAATAACTTTCTTTTAACTGACACCTATACTACTTACAAGGAAAAGTCTTCCAAATCCTTTTATTGTAGAAGAGATGTTAAATGTAAAACTTATTTCATTACAGTCTCTTTAACATCCTGTTTAATATTACTCTTTTAAATTAGTTGTTTGGAATTACTCTGCACTTTAGGCTGAGCATTACACTTTTGTATTTAGCCGCTCTGTGGGTCTTGTCCAATCCATAGCACTTAAAAAACCCCCCAGCTTCCCGTGAAGACAGACAAGAGGAGTATAAGCAACAACAGATAGGCAAAAAAAAGCTGAAGGTAAGATTTGTTCAATGCTACCAGAAGTCATGTCAAAGTCAAGCCTGAAAAGCACAACTTCTGTGTTCCTACTCTAAAATAGAATATAGTTCCTTCTTTTTTTTTTTTTCCTATCCCTCCCTTTTCCATTCTTTTCTATTGAAAAACAGCAATTAAGGCATGCTTAGGCATGTCTTTTGTTATTTCTGTTTTGACTTTCTTCAGATTTTGAGCTGACTCAGGGGCCTCTGTCACCTGTCTGGACCATGAGTGAGAGAGTTGTGGGTCTATATGTTTTACTTTTGGAAGAATGAAATTTAGGCACTAAGAACAACAGAAACTGGATACAAAACAGTAGCACATCAGAGGACAAATCTCAGCAGTATGCCACTTGCAATTTAGTGTGCTGTAGTTCGTCTGGATTAAACTTTCTTCATACATTATTTGTCCTCGGGCAAAGAAAAGCAAAATGTAGTCTAAAGTTTCAGATTCCACTAGTGAGAATAAGAGCTGTCAAACTGACTGAGGTAATAAGCGTGAAAATTTAATGTTTGGTACCACTAAAATTTCCTCTTCTCAGTGTTCAGCTGTGTAACAATATGATTATTAGCATTTGCGTATGTCTGTAGGAACTATAAAACTGTAATACTTTCCTAATATGGAAAATAAAATTGTACATCTGGTTTCTTTAATTCTTGTCTTTGTTTATCTTTGATTAATTTAGGAACCACTGACTCATACTTCCTTTGTCATGGCTGCCCTCTTGCTTTTTTTTATGTCATTGCTATGAGTAAGATAGGATTCCTGAAATGCTAGTTTGTTGACCTTGAATTTTGCTTTTAAATTTATTTTTATGCTGTGATTTGAATAATGTGTGGGGTGTTTTAACATATGACACCATCAGGTTTTAAAAAATCACCATTCTTCAAACTGTCCATGGGATCTTGCAAGGGAACTTAAAGTTTCATACTCACCTTGCTTAGACACCTTATAAAAAGGGGCAGAAATGGGATTAAGAGGGCAGTCTCTGTGATATTTTCAGCTGTTTCTGAGAACTATAGGTGAAGGTGGCCATCACTGATGGTGGGGATGTGCCAGTGATCAGTGGTGTGACTGATCACTGGCACAAGGTCCATGCAACTAGACTTGCGGAACTACACGAGCACATGACTTCTGTCAAATCATTCCTACTTGCAATTCAACCTTCCACAGTATCCAAGTTAAAGTGTTTGCATAACTGCATTAAAACCTGTACCTGAATTTCAAATAACAGTTCGATAAACTGGTAGTCAAAACATGAACTAGAAATGTTATCCACAAGTGGCAGTGCGTAGAGGATTTGGTGTATATTTATTCACATGCCATTGTGGTTGTGTTTTCACATGTTCTACATAAACTACACCAGAATTCTTTTGTTTTTAAAATATATTTCCTGGGGTGTGACCCAAAGTAGTGGTATCCTTTCAATTGCCCAAAGTTTGCTTTGTTTCAGTAAGCTTGATTAAAACCAAAGGAAATAACTGACTAGTGTCATAGGAGGTGAAGATACTCCTGTAACATCTCTGGCAGGACAATTCACTGATAGCAGAAAAGAGATATGCCATGCTCAGCAATTTCTGCTGACAACCCTCATGACATCTGAATCTTCACATTTATCTCACCAAAGCTGAAAGGATGCTACCACCTTTTTTTTCTTGTAATCCACATGTACATAATTCTCAAAAACAAAGATGGTAGTCCAGCAGCTTATCACGATGCTAAAAAAAATAAATAATAAAAAAAACCAAGAAGAACAAAATTGGTTAAATCCAGCCTACGAGAGAGAGAATGGTTTTATTTGTCATGCAATTTTAAATCAAGTGATCCAAGTGTTACATTTTCTTCCAAAATGTTTCATTATTATTCTTTTTTTTTTTTAAAGATTTATTCAATGTCAGAAAACATTGTGGTATTTCAAAGTACCAATAAAATATCATTTCTCAACACAGAAGTGTCATGGTCTGAAAGTCTGATCCAGCAAAATAGCAAGCATATTTTTAATTTTAAGAAGCTGGAGGGGAGGCATTAATTAAACTCTATTGGGAGGTAAAGATTTACTTCAGTTTGTTGCTGTTTGTAGTCCCAAAGACTGCATGTAAAGCTCAGTCAGACCACGGAATTCCACATGATTGTTGGGATAGTTTGGATCAAGGCCTTATCAGCTACTTTCCTTTCATTTCACTGTCTCTGTAAAGGATTTCTTTTTGGTTTCAAACTACTTTTAGCTGGAGAAGTTTTGCACATTTAGACGAGCACTCTACAGTGCATATTTTTGAGGATAGGGATAAACTGCGGTTATGATACTGTAAACTGGCTAAGATTCTAGGAAAGTAGGTTCAGGGAGCTAAGAAAAATAAACCTGAGAGGTGTGTTTTATACACAAAAACCAAAAATAATTAAAGCTATTCCTACTGCAGCTAGCTATTATCAAAGAAGGTTTTATGGTGCTTACTGTAAGTATATATTGTGAGATTCCTACCTACACATTTCAAATTTAATTTGTTAATTCCCAGGCCTGTAACAGCTATTTTTATCAAATAAATCAAAGTGAGAAAAGCCATGTACCTGGAGTTCTGAATCCATTAATCCACTTTCTATTTGGAGTAGATTTGGTTCTTCATTCTTCTGCAAAAAATAAGCACAATGTTTACTGCATGGCATTGTTTGGCCAAGACAGAAATCCCAGTCTGTCGTCTTTGTAGCTGAGAACTGAAGTGTCACAACAGTTCTGGAAAGCCTGGAAGTGTCTTTGGGCACAGACACTGGTTGTTGTGCGAGTATCCTGCAGGCAGAGGTGGATGTGGTTCAGTAATGGTGTTTGTGTGTGTTTTTCCACACAGAAATGCTCACATACAATAAATAATTTAAAGCCAAGGCCACTATACACGATATAGTGCATACAGCACATTGATTATGGATAACACTTCTGAAAAATGCTTTCGTAATCAAACATAATGAAGATTACAGGACATGCTGGCCTAAAACATTCTTTAACTAGCCTAGATAATGAGTTCACACAACCTGTCCATAAAGGGAATTACTTATCATGAAACTATTAACTCGTTTAATCCTGGAGTTATAAACAATGTTTTCCTGATATTTATACTAACTTCAGTACATCTGCGTTTGCATTTTTTTACGTGCAAGCTGCAGCAGTAAAATACCATCCTGAATCAATTATAGAATAATATATAAAGACAATTCAAAATTATTCCTGACCAATCATATGGACTTGCACTGTATTTTACTCTTGTTTCAATGTCCTCTAAAGGGATGACATAATGTTGTAACCATCTAACTTTAAGTATCAGTGGAAGCGGAACAGAACAAACCACTAAAGGAATGATAGTAGCACTAAAACCTCTCCTGGGAGTCTGGCTCTCAAGGCTGAGATCTGAACGTAGATTGTACGATCACAACAGCATCATTGTCCCTGTGTGAGCAGTTACCATAAACTCGCCTGATATATAGTGAACTGTATTTGCAAAGGAACATTTCAATGCTTAATTGCCCAGAGATTAGGAAATACAAAAAACTGAACAAAATTTAAAAAGAAGACAAAAGAATTCTGGAAAAGCAAGTTAACAATTGTCAATGCTAGAGCTTGAGTTTGCTATAATTAATGACAAAATACTAAAGTATTCCAGAGTAGAGGATTTCTCAGATTATTTTGAAGATTATCAGATTATTTTCTCAGATTATTTTCTCAGATTGATTTGGAATCCTCATTAGAAGATTCTGAGATTAGAAGATATAGATTTTAAAATCATATACACTTTTCGGAATCCGGATGCAATTCACATGCCCATTATTCTCTCAAATTCTTTCAGAGAGCATCTGTTTTACCTTTTGTTTAAATTTAGGTCCTCAGGTCTGTGACTAATTCTGACCATTTTCTTTGAGACCCCCTCCAGCAAATCCAGTGGCAGAATTCCTTTCTCACATTAAAGGAAAAGTGAAACAGAAAGGTACTTTATTAGCTGGCAAACAGTTTAAGGAGGCAACTGGTAAAGTGACTTAGCTGAATCCAGCTGCAGGATGTCCCGAGTGCTCCTGAGTGATGAGCTCTTTCTTCAGCAGTGGATACTTTGAAGGCAAAAGAATCATTTGAGGAGAAGTGAGGAGGGAACCTTTTCAAGCTAACGAGGGATCTGGGATGCAAAACTGACAAAAATTGTGAAAATATGCCAGATGAAAACTCTTACATACCTATTAATTTGTGCCCTGGTTTAGACACACGGACCATCCTTATATGTTGATGTGAGAATTTTACTAGTTTTTCAAAGGGCTGATGTTTTATACTTTCTTATGTTTCAGGTTGCAGCTACTATTTGAACTCAGCTGGAACACTGGGGCAGTTATTCCCTGTGAGGACAAACCACTAGGAAAGGATGAAGGGCACATTATGCAATAGACTTCACAGTGATTTACTAAATGACAAAGGAATGCTGAGGCTTAGGGATCTTGCAGCCATTGCGGTGTTTTGGAGAAAGTTCACCCTTGTGGCTAGAAGCATGAGTTCAGTATAATTATCTCTTCCAGCGTATTTGTCTACTTAATGCTGTACCTTTGCACATGCTTAACATAGGCTTTATTTTCCATTCTGTAATGCAGTTCTCTTTCCACAGTAAATGCCAAAGATCACCCAGTCCTTATTAGCACACCGTCCAAAGGTTGACTTTCCCTGAATATTGTGCAATTTACACACGTAATTTCATTCCCACTAAATAGTAATTAAATTTTGACATTGTTAAACATTTCTGAATGTTCAATAAGGCTTATTTTTAATGAGACACAGCCAGGAGGCAGTTAGATTAAGTTAATTTTTATTTGGATGTGGAAAAAAAATTCTTCTGGCATTTATGCATTGTCTCATCGTTTCCATCACCATCAGATATTGAGGAGGACGGAGGGAATCACGCCCAGTGTAGATGGGAAAGCTGGCCCACCGCCTCACATAGGGGAGACTGTCTCAGCAGCAAGGCACTCAGTCTCCTTTGGCGCGCAAACTGCAGGGGAAGGTTCCTCCCAGAACGCCAGAAACCACAGATTCCCAGAGCCCCGAAGTTCCCCCCAGCCTCATTAGCCCTTTTGGTAACCCACCCTTTTATGGCCGTATCCCTGTTTGCATTTCTAGGGATGGCAGTGCCACGGTAGCCTAGCAGAAGACGATGGGGACTGGTATCTCTTCAGGGCTCCATGCACAACAAATCTGTACCTGCACACACACAGATCTATACAACCATGAGCAGTAAATGTTTGCATATGCCTCCTTAATAATAATTAGTCAACAATAATTATAATTTATCACAATTAATCATAATAATAGAATCACAGGATCAGATAACTGTTGAGGTTGGAATGGACCTCTGGAACCCATTTAGCCCAACCCCTTCTCGAAACAGGGGGTTTGCAGCAGCGGATTGCTCAGGGATAGTCATCATAACCAGGTAATTTTTTAAAAAAATTCACCACGAATCACTGGTTTCTGGGATCATGGGGTGTACTACTCACAGAAAGGAAAGATTTTTTCGGGGCCCAAAATTGCAAACAAATTGTTTCATTGTAAATGCTTTGAAAACATTGAGTCACATGTACCTTCTTCACTCGGTAGTCAAGGTCCTCGTTGCCTGGGTGTTGCGTAGGTGCAGTGGTAAACTACTTTAATCCTACTACAGCATGTGGTGCATGCAGAACAGAGCTGGTAAACGGTACCAGCAACAACAAGTCTGTTCATACTCAGGCTCACTGTCACCTGAACAAGTATAAATTTAGTGAAAAAATACCAATAGTTTCACTGAGCTTTGCTTAGTCAGAATTTAGATCATCTACTGATGGTTAGAAATCTCCCTAGTGCCAGGTCAATGGATCTTGCTTCTGATGTACCCAACATTAGATCAGATCTCAAGAGGGAATTCTCCCCCAGTCTGCTGTGGCAGAATATACATATATTTTTACCTTTTCTTTTAAAGTAAACAGAGTCCATTCTCGCTAGGTCCTGGGCAGGGCCACCAAAGTCTCTCCTCTTGCAGGGCTGTGGTAATGCCACTTGAAAGCTATTACTGGCTTAGCCGAGCATGTTGTCAACCTTGTGTTTTCTGGTATTTTGCAAGCACATTCGGTTTTGCTGTGTTGAAGGAGGGGCAGACAAAAACTGTGGAAGAGGCAGTGGCATCTAGACTAGACTTCATAGCTACTTGCAGTTGCAAGACAATGAACTTGATCTACAAAGTCCGTTCCTGTCCCATATTCCAACCTAGATCATCATTAGCTATGAACTCCCACATCCTAAAGACATTTTATCTGACTGAATGGCCAACCCATCTGGAAGTCCGGACGTGACTATATTCACCAGGTCTTCACAGAAAAGTTGTTGGAAGGTTACCAAATTTCTGATAGAGACAGTGTGCCACTGAACGGTATAACACAGTTACAGCAACGGAAATGAGTCAAAAATCACAGTTCGCTATTTTCTTTATTTTTTTTTTAAGCCGGCACTCCTCTGCTACATACCAAAAAGACAATCGAGAAGAACTTCCAAGAAATCAGCTTATTTCCATTCTTGGTCAGGGTCACAGTAAAATCAAAATCTGCCTCCTTTCTGGACTTTGGATTAAGTTTGGCTGAAAATAGACATATATAAATGATTTACCTCTCCCATTCCATTTTTTTTTGTGTTCTAAGAGTTCCAGGCATAGACATATTAACTGTCGCAGCAATCAGATAAAACCACTTAAACTGATTAATGAATGATAATATCTTTTGTATAACTATTTAATATCTGCTGTGCCCATTTATTTTATCTTCTTGGGTTGTTTGTAATGAGGCGACTTGACCTCTCTTTTTTTTTTGCGGGGGAAATCACCTTATAAACAAAATGATTAATATATGCACATAAAAAAGGAAACTGGTGACATCATTAGCTGGGATAACATGTATCTTTCGTCTGACAATTCTTGGCTGCCATTTCTGAAGGAGAGATATACAGCCAATGCTTTTAAAACCTTAAAAATGCAAATTCATATTATTTTGCATTGAATTCTGTTTACCAGTTTGAGTGATTCCTACATTCATGTTTGTGAAAACTTTTCAAGACTGAAGTGTTCTGCAATGATTGCAATTAGAAATATTTTATAAATGACTGGTTTATATTTTGTTATGTTCCAAAATGACAATAAGCTGTATTCTGTCTTCATTCTAGATTTGGAATTTCCATTGACGTCAATAGAACTGTTGAGTAAAATTAGGGAGGATAGTCTAAGCTCTAGGTAAGTAATTAAGCTTTTTTTCGGTGGGAAGAGCATGAAGCTGACTTTATTTTTTCTGTCCTCATTCCCTCTGTCCTGCCTCTAACTCTACGCATATACACACACTGCACTATCTGCCCAGCATGAAATTACAATAATTATAAGTAGGGAAACAAAACCGAAAATACTTGATGATAAACAGCATTTCATCGCTGTAGTATCTTATCCTTAAGAAATGAACTCCCCAGTTAGAATCTCAGAGAACTCCTTGGATGACTGATAGTTGCAAATTAGGTTATTGTTTACTCAGAATATCGTTTCTCGGAGTCTTTAAATCCACCTAATCAACATATTACGTCAGACATTTCAAAAAACATGTATATAGTATGAGATGAAGTTCCAGATGGAGTTAGGCACAATGATTATCCTTGGCATCCTTCTTTAAACTTCAAATTAACAGTTTATTTCTAACTCTGGGGCTATCTGGAGAAAAATAAAAAAAAGTGCTTTACTCTTTTTTCCCCGTCACACTACAGCTTTTGGATGCTTTTACAATTTTTTAGAAGATTAATGTTAAAAAAAAAGGTCATGACCTTTTAGGATCGTCATTTTTTTATTTTACTGGCAGAGGGAGACTGTTTGATCCTCAGAACAGCCTCATTTCTATTGTTAATTTTGCCATTTTTGGTCCTGGAAAAAATTGTAAATCCATTGGGATTTACAATGTCAAAACAATTTACTCCAAAAAGTAATTTACTCCAAATTCTGTGTTCAGAATCACGAAATGTATCACCTTATGGCAAAGTCTGGTGGTGGGTGTTGCCATAGACCCATAGAGATAAAAATATATATCTGCCTTTTTTGCCACTGTTGTCCTCCAGATGTTTTGTACCTCAATTCAATTGAGCATTGTTCCCCCAAATATATTTTCTCTGCTGTTCTTTCCATTTTATGTTTTTGTTTTTCACTTGATCATTTGTGCATGTTTCTGCCTCACGGTTTTCTCTTTCTCCCTCTTAACCAGCACCCTCACACACTCCAAGTATTATTGTTACTCCATTTTATCTCTTCTCCACCATGCTTACTTTCTTGCTTTTTTCCTTCTCTCTTTCTTGTCTTCTTTGTAGCTGAGAATTGAAATGACACAACAGTTCTGGAAAGCCTGGGAGCGTCTTTGGGCATAGACACTGATTGTTGTGCGAGCGTATCCTACAGACACAGGTGTGTAGCCCACATTGTTTATGTGTGGTTTTCTATACATAAATACTCACATGCAACACAATTTAATGCAAAGGCCACTATGCACAATATAGGTTTATAATATGTGTGAGACTGGGACTCCTAATGAGCTCTTCAAAAGTGCTCTAACATCTTTAAATCAAGTAATGTCTGCAACAGCATCTGGATGTGATGAAAGCTCATGCTGGCCAGTGGAGTAGCACGTCTTCCAGTACAGAAATATTTGCCTTTTGCTTCTTGAAGATGTACCTTTTGCATCAAGTTCATCCATAGCTTCTGTGACATTGTGTGACTCAAAAAGGAGATTCACAAAAAAATTCTGTGTAGTCCTTAATCTGGGCACTTTTCTCCTGTTTTAGAGAAAGTTTATGAAACCTCCTTTTTAGAGTCTTTTGAACATCTCACAGGGAAATGTTATGTTAAAGCATGAGAGGGATTACATTAACAAATCTGCTCATAACAGAGCTTGCCTGCCAGTCCAGAGGCCAGCTCCTGGAGGCATTGGGTGCTGTGCTGAGAGCTGTCAGAACAGACAAATATAGGTCTTGATCTCTGGTAAATGGAGAGCAGCCAAGGGGAAAAGTATAGATGCAGCCTTAGTAAGGCAGTCCTACAGTTCTTTTCGCCAGCAATGAACTAGTTCACGATCATGATATTATTTGTAGTCATTCTATTCGCATCATTTATCCTTAGGAACACAAACAAAGGAAATCACAATAGAAATGAGCTAATGCTGTCATCTGGGATTTAGTATAGTGAGAACATTTCCAAATATCTTTGTTATTTTAGATGCTCAAGGGTATGAAGCAATAGCTCTTGTCTTTCTTTATGTTTGGAAAATTCCTGAGTAGTTTATGCATCAAGTTATAAATAAAAAACAATGAAGGAAGAAAAAGTAGACTGACTGTTGGGATCTTAATTTGTTGCTGAGTGACAAATAGCTTTTATAGGAAACAGTGAAAGCATTCTGTACAAAGGCTCTGAAAAGCATAATGTCAATGGAAACAGTGCCTATGTGTTAGCGTTTACCTTAGTGCATAATTGTAGTAACAACCTCATTTTACATCTGCAGTTATGTATATCTTTTTGTTCATCAATGTAAATCACCCTTGAGGTTCTCACAGCACTTTTTTGCGTAGAAGAGGAATACAATACACTTGCTATATAATAACATGATATAACAGAACAAAGCCACTGATTGAATTATCACTGACCTCCACCAAGTACTGGATGACCCACAGATGGTCTGTCTGGTTTGAGGAATGGAGGTGTAGGTATCCACATGATCTGCTACACATGTGACTAAAGAGAACATAATAAAATGATTTTTCCTCTTTCTTCTCTTTGCTTTTTCTTTGCGTAACTGAAACGGGTTCAATAGTATAACTCATACATACCAGGGGATAAATAGAAAAGTTCCTAGCAGTTCCAGGAAAGCTCCCAGCAATTCTTTGTGATTACTGTGCTAATATCCTTCTTCCTCCTTCTTCATTCCTTTTGCTGTACTGATTACTTGCATTGTTTAAACGTGTGTGGCCCTGATTAGTGCACGAACTATTGAACTCCTAAAAGGATAGGGTTTGCATAATGTATTTAAATTATACCAATGCATAGGGTTTCAGATCGCAATCTTCAAAGCTTCCACAGGTGACTTCATTGACAATGTGATTATCACACTGACATGTGAGAAAATGAAATTTACAGCCGAACTGTGTTCTTTTGACCCATGTGAAACAGAAAAATAGAGTTGCTTTGTCTGATAACAGGTTCATGATCTGGAGTTCTCTGTTGACACACTGACTAGAAAGTTACATGGAAAAAACCATTTGGTGGAGGAGTCAGAATTATTTTAGTGAGTGACAAGACCTTATTCAAATGTTGACAATAGAAGTGCATGCAACTCCAGTGCACTACGGGGCAAAAAATTAATTATGAGACTTCTTTGAACTGCCTGGAATCAGAATAGTTCAGCCATGTAAACTATACTAAAGCACATGAAAATAAGGCGGTGATTAGTGATAGCCAACAAGGCTTCACTAAAGGCAAATCATGTCCAAAAAAATTGGTGGCCTTCTACAACAGGGTTACAGCATTTGTGGACAGTTGAAGAGCAACTGACTGATGTCATCTACCTGGACTTATGCAAAGCGTTTGACACTGTCCCGCACGACATCCTCTGGTCTCTAAATTGGAAAGGCATGGATTCGATGGATGGACCACTCACTGGATAAGGAACTGGCTAGATGGCCACTCTCAAAGGGTTGCAGTCAATGGCTCGATGTCCACATGGAAACCAGTGATGAGTAGCGTTCCTCAGGGGTCAGACCAGTGCTATTTAACATCTTTTTCGGTGACATGGACAGTGAGATTGAGTGCACCCTCAGCAAGTTTGCTGATGACACCAAACTGTGTGGCACGGTTTACACACTGGAAGGAAGGGATGCCATCCAGAGGGACCTGGACAGGCTTGGGAGGTGGGCCCATGCAAACCTCATGAAGTTCAACCAGGCCAAGTGCAAGGTCCTGCACCTGGGTCATGGCAATCCCAGGCACAAATATAGGTTGGGCGGAGAATGGCTTGAGAGCAGCCCTGAGGAGAAGGACTTGGGGGTGCTGGTGGACAAGAAGCTCAACGTGAGCAGGCAATGCGCACTAGCAACCCAGAAAGCCAACCACATGCTGGGCTGCATCAAAAGAAGTGTGGCCAGCAGATTGAGGGAGGTGATTCTGCCCCTCTACTCCATTTTCATGAGACCCCACCTGGAGTACTGCATCCAGCTCTGGAGTCCTCATGACAAGAAGGACATGGACCTGTTGGAGCAGGTCCAGAGGAGGGCCACGAAGATGATCAGAGGGCTGGAGCACCTATGCTATAAGGATAGGATGAGAGATGGGGTTGTTCAGCCTGGAGAAGAGAGGGCTCCGGGGAGACCTTATAGCAGCCTTCTAGTACCTAAAGGGGGCCTACAGGAAGGATGGGGAGAGACTCTTTATCAGGGAGTGTTATGACAGGACACGGGGTAATGGCTTCAAGCTGAGAGAAGGTAGATTTAGATCGGATATCAGGAAAAAATTCTTTACTGTAAGGGTAGTGAGGCACTGGAACAAGTTACCCAGGGAAGCTGTCAATGCCCCATACCCGGAGGTCTTCAAGGCCAGGCTGGATGAGGCAACCTGGTCTAATGGGAGGTGTCCCTGCCCATGGCAGGGGGGTTGAAACTAGGTGATCTTTAAGGTCCCTTCCAACTCGAACCATTCTGTGATTCTGTGTGATTCTGTGCTTTCACTGGATTATGTACAGGAGGATAAAATAGAGAAAACATTAAAGAGGAGATTTACGGAGATCCCTAGGACAAGCCTAGTTATAGCTGGTTATGTGGAGCCTGGTTATGTGGAGCAATTCCACCTGAATATTTATAAAGTTATCTGTGGAGTTTTTTTCCCAAAGACTATATTCAGGAGGCAGAGTTCTGGAAGTTCTACTTAACAACTTTTTCTGATTGTTATTCTACCTGAAGTGGATCTAGGAATTGCACCTCCGTGTCAGCCATACATAAAGCCACAAAGTCTTCTTTATTAGGAGTCCAAGTTATGTAAATTACAAGCTTCTTCCGTTCTGCTCTGAGGACTGATTGCTTACTTCAGGGGAACCAGCAAAGCATTCTTAGTTTGTCCAATTTTGTATTTGCGTTAATGCGTCTTATGTTCTGCGCCCACAACAGAAAATTCTGAAACTTGCTTCTTTCTTGTATTAACATCCAGGTCTACTTCACACATGGCCAGTACGAATAGAAAAGTTGCAGACACGAAACACCAAAATGCTCACATACTTCATTAAATAGGAATGGACTTAGATGTCTGGGTAAATACTCTGATGAATTAAAGCCTTACAGTATTTCTCTGATTTTATCAACTGTTTCTACTGGTAGTGGACAAGAGGAATTTTTCAGCGAACTCAGAAAATATTTTCCATCACTAAATTTAGTCACTATGCCTTTTAACAGCCTCTGTTCAAAAGAAAGCCACAACTTTGACTCTGAACTTGCTATTTGCTGTATGTGATCAGTCTGGTCCACCACATAGGTCCTCCTGGCTGCAGTCCTCACTTAGTCCCTGACCTCCCACTTTACAGTAAGAAACAGGACCTTGCATCTCTGGCATGCATTCTGGTTTCTCATCCTCTCCAGAAGGAAGTGTGTTCTGGTAGGGTTTAAAATTTAGGATTACAAAAACTATTATGTGTTTACTTTAGAGAAGGCAAAGTGGAAGAGGAACCAAGGAAGAGAAATTGGCAATGTTCTTTTGTCCCTGCAGGAACTCTAGGACTCAGTTTGAACCACAAGAAAACTCTAAGAGGTAAGCTTTACTCCATTTACAATGCACTGTCCATAGCAAAAGAGCAGATCTCTTAATCACAGTCTTCATCGGAGAGTTACAACCAAGTGACCTTCTACAATCTTTTGCTAGTAGAAAAGGAATTTGAACTTGAGCTGAAATTCCATGGGAAATCTCTGTAGGGAGGCTTGGTGGACCCATGGTAGCCAGTGTGCCTGGGGAGATGTGTTCCAGCCTTCCCTATTAGTTGGAGTTTCCAAGGTGCTGTAGGCATCATGGTCAGGTTTATCCCTCTGCTATACTCTAGCCAAGAGGTGATGAAGGCATGAATAATAGAGGCCAGGTTATCACGCACCAGAATGGGACATGGTCTCTGAGCCAACTGGACATGGTGTGAAACATTAGTCACAAATGCTGTGATGTGAGAGTTTAGCAAAGGATCTAAGAGTACAAAGCAGTTGATGAGATCAGCTACCCTGGGTCAGTCTAACTGAGAGGAAGAGTTTCACTGTCCTCCTATAAGTTCCCCATGGATCCAGAGACTCAGCCCCAGTGAGCGGTATGGGGAACATTCACAGAATTTAAAATTAAAACGTAGTTATGTGGGGGTTTTTCACAAAGGACAAGTTTTAATGAGGTTAGTTATTCACAAATTATCCTGCCATTATATAGAAATGTGCATCTCCACAGCTGTTACAGTTTGCTTTATTTTGGCTATTCCTTTGATATGTTAATAGTGAGCCTGATGAAATTCTAGGAAAAGCAGCACACATAGTCCATATAGCTGTTTTTGGAGACCCACAGGATTTGTCACAGACCACAGAGGAGCTTTTTAAAGAAATGTGAAATTAGCAGAAGTCAGTACAATTGAAATGCTCCCACCTTGCAGTGAAAGCAAAAGGTTAAACTTTCACCCAAACCTGGATTTCCCATGGTCTACTACAGTTAAGATAACATTTCTGTGACATTTCTCCTTGCCACTGTTTTTCCTCTAAAAAATAACCATTTGTAATAACAAATGAACCAGGAACTCATCAATGCATTCAGGTTCAAGATGAATCTGATTTCCACCAAGCTAAAACAAAGAATTTAAACCAGCTGGAAAAGCAAGTTAAGAAAATATTTTTAATGGCAATTTGAGACGATCCGGTGTTTCCATTGTTGTACCCTGGAATTATTGGACCTGCTTCTAACCATGCCTTCTCTCTGAGAATGTCTGTAACACATTGATTGGAGACAGAGGTGTTCCTACATTGTCTGTTTGCATACAGTGGGGATTAACAGGAAGAACAAGAATCCTGTAGTGAAATTACCACGAGGACATAATGAAGAAATGCTGTGAGGTCACATATAGTATATATTAAATATAGATTCTGGGTTTGATAAGACTCTTTCTGGAAGTTTTGCAGCAAGTTTACCTACACAGGAACTAGACCTGATGAAATAACTTAAAGACGAGGTCTTTAGGCTTTAGTTTTTAACTTCATCCTGGATAGGCTACTAGGAATTCCAAAAGAGAAAGGGAAGACCCATGGAAAGATTATCTTAGGGATGTATAAAACAAATTCCTTTCATTTTTCTTCATATTCTTTTTTTTTTTTTTGTACAGGCATTGGAAATGGAAGAAAGAGTCTGGCACACATTTTAGCCTTAATATCAGTCCTAGAAATACCTTCAAATGAAAGTTACAATACAAGGAATTTACGTATATCCACGAATGTATACCTCAGCAACTGTTCATCTGTTAGTGGGTGTTTTAATATCTGCACAGAATGAATCTTGATAAATCAGATGGAAATTTTACTATAAGATATATTAGACTGTGAATCTTTTGCTGTGATAGAGAATATTTGTATGATTATGGACCAGATGATCTCCAGAGGTCCCTTCCAACCTGACAATTCTATGATTCTGTGATTCTGTGATTATGAAACTTCTTTTCCACTAACCTCATCCACACAAAGGCCTGGTTGCTGTCTTTGACATATTTCAGAACCGTGTCCAGATGGAAGTTGAAATACTTGCTCTTCTTGTTCAGGAAATACCACAAAAGGAATGAACTTAATACATGAAGGATGAGCGCTTCATTCCATCTGGCAGTAAGTTTTGAAACACCTTACAAAATAGTTGTCATTCTTCATAGAAAAAAAATAAAAATCGGTTATTTCTCCACACTAGCAAGCATGCCTAGCCTTGTACACAAAGCCTGCAGTTCATCATTAACCCTCTGGAAGCTTTATGGGAGCTGGAGTTATTTTGCTACTGCAATCAGCCTATCACTTTGATCGCTTCTTTACTGGTGACCTCTTTACATCAAAAGAGTTTTCTGGCAGCATGCTCAAAGGGAAGAACATTTTGTGTTCACTAACAAAGCATCTTTGTTCTCTGCCATACAACCTGTACTCAGTCATTCTGCAAGACTTCTATTTGCATTTATGCTACTGGTAAATTAACTTTATGTTCCTGTAGGTCTATCTAAGCATCAGTAAGTTTGACTCTTTTAGCTTTCAGGACAAGTAGGTCCAAAATAATTTTCATATGATATTTTTCTATTTGTAGTACCAGAACTGCAGGTCAGAATGGTTCTGTGACTGGGCCATGTGATTCAGTATCTCTCTTCAGGTTGATATAAATAGCTGGTCTCTCAGTTATACTCATATCTGATAGACAGGTACTAGCTGTAGTGGGAGAAAGGAGTTCATTTTACCCTTCCACCCAAGTCTTCAGCTTCAGCTGAATTAATTGAAGCAGTATCAGATAAAAGTACATACTCACACAATAGAAACTAGATTGAAACCACAAATATATGTTGCACGGGTAATAAGCAAACAGAAATACACTGGCAATGTAGAAAGAAGGAAATGTCAAAGTTATAACAAGTGATTCCCAATACCATCTGAACCCTCCTGATCCACCTTGTTGAGAAATGTATTGATAATTCGTATAGCATCTATTGGTGTTCTTTTTTTCACATATTCAATGGTAATATTACAAACTTCTGCAGCACTGAGTTGTTGAATGTCTGTTTCTCTCTATCAAAAAGAAACACCTGATGGAAAAGGAGCACACCGACAGGAGAATACCGACACAGCAGTATTATTTCACCTGCTTCTGGAGACCATGAGATATGGTCCATCAGGCTTCCTATGAAAGCTGAAGAGATGGCTCACAAAATTCTTTGGTATCCAGAATACTTGCAAACATCCCTACATATATTCTGCCACAGAACACTGAAAAAAATTGAAATATGATGCAATCTTAGCAACTCACAAAATTCAACAACTATTAACTAGTTCTGTAAAGTCCTGAAATTGGCTCCAAATGCTGATTTTTTTCCCTGCTGGAGAATGTCACAATGTTTTGCAACCTCAGAAAATTCCTTTTTTTTTTTTTCTTTCCAGAGTGATAGTGAAGTTTTACCATATAGTGATGTCCATGATAAAATAGCCATAAAATTTTCATTTCATAATGCCTCTCCTTGAGTAGGTGGAGGCATCCTCTGAAAAGTATTTTAATGTATTTTAATGAGAGACAGCTGTGTGCAGACTAAGCTCTGGATTAACCTTATTCAAGTATGGTGTCTGGTAGGGAAATGACCACCTTTGTCTCTTTGATGGATGTTACTCCTGGAATCATCTCCCCTACCCTCCTTGTAGCAACCCCATGGCTTTACAGATCCCTCCAGAGCCCTTCGTCCCAGCCAGGTGCTCCCAAATTTCTATACTAATTCCAAAGTCATAAATATGACCTGGCAGCAGTTTCAGCCCTCAGGGTGGGTTCCATGCTACCAAATATGTATCTCAACCTATAAGCTGGTTTCTGAGTTCTCTGTAGAATTAATAGAAAGGGCTGATTCTTCTTATTCTGAGGCAGCTGTCTAAAGTACTTCAGAGGACTTACAGCTTCAAAGAACCTTTTTATATTCATTGACTACAAGGGATACCTAGAATGAGTAGTGGACCTCTGAATTCTGTTTTCCAGCACCTTCATTTAGATCACTTAGAAAGTAGCAATAAGACATGGGTATATTTCTGCTAAAACTGCAATGCAGTGGAGTCTAAACATCTGACTTCTGAAAGCCAAAGACCACGGGCTATAACCTCCCTCATTTGTGAGCACTGACTATTATGTTATACTTTGTTAGTGGTTATAGCCTTCTATCACGCATAGATGTTAGTCTTTTTCTAAATGATGTTTAGACATGTTTAGAGATCCCGTACCGATGAGAGACAGTGAGACCACATCCTCCTTTTTTTTTCACTAAGCCGTCAAAACAATTAGAACCACTACCTTCCTGTCTTTCAAGGTTGCTGGGGTTTCATGCATATAGAGCTATTGTATTGATGAGTAACTTCAAGTCAGCCTTTTCTTGTTCACTGAAGCTTTGAATCACCCACTGGAAATAAGCCTTTTTTACTAAAGATAGAAGGACTCCAAGTCACTTATATTCCTAATCTTGGTACCAAACACACTTATTATTCCTGTCCTATGTATACCTGTGCACTCCTCTTATTTTAACTTTCCCTTTTTTTTTTTACCATCTTCACCCTCCAGCATCTCTCTCTGTTATGACGGTTTCATTTTACTGAAAGCAGTTATCTTCTTTATTGTTATTTATCTTAAGTTAACACTGTTAATAAAGAAAAAAAAATCCCCATGATAGAACTTACTGTACAACAAGACACAATTTTTAGAAATCCAACAAAAAAGGTAAGTTATTTCCATAGTTACACACTCTCTAGCAACACAAACTAGAACTCTTAGGATCTGTAGTTGTGTCTCTTTCTTCTTTCTTTCCCTGTATCTCATCTATTCCTTCTGCTCTTCGGTCACAGTGAAATTTTCACACTGCTTAACAAAATCAGAAAAACAAACAAGCAAACTCAAGATACTTTCACTAAAACAGCAGCTAAGTCATCATCACAGGAGTTTTACAAGTGAAGTTAGCAGACTGACTTCAGTTCCTATACGACTGAACTCTTATTGCCAACAAAATTTAAAAGCTAGATTACCTGTCTCAGCTGTTATTTCAAACCTAAGTAGCCACATTGCACTTTGCTAGGATGCAACTGTTGTAAAAAAATCAAGAATCACAGCGCCAAAAAGAATAGTTGAGTTATACATGCTTTAAATTATACAGCCCTTACACAAAGCAGTAATACTGCAATCATACAGATGAAGATCCTTCATACTTTTCTGAGACATGGGTACTCCCAGCCAATCTCTTTTTTAAGGCATTTATAGAAGTAATGGTAATGTGTGCAAGACCCGTATTAAAGACCCCTTTTATCAGACCCTGTCTTAGGTATTGCCCTGGCTGTCGTGTCTGAGTTCAAAAGAATAGGCAAATAACCTTGCATCCACCGAAAGCCTGCCTTCCTGCGCAGTCAGGAAAAAGAGAGAATTTATAACCCTTTCATCTTAAGCACTGCCAGAGGTATAAAGTCTATGTGTGGACTGACAGGTGGCCTGCAATCTTTAAAAACCAGACAGGTATACTCTTAAGGCCCATACATTTTAATTTAAAACCTTACAGTCCACATATAAAAGTACCTGTGCACTCTAAGTACCCTGACCTCAACGTGCTTAAATCAGAATTTTGGGTGATGACAAACAATTAAATTCCAGGATCCGGTCCAATGAATAGACAAATGTCTCAAGACAACTGAAAATACAAATACATTCTGGAAAACAGCCCTAATCCAAGGTCCTCAGTGTCTACTAAGGTCCTCAGTGTGTACTAGACAGTGGGAAAAAAAGCCGTGCATAGCCTGAAATAAAAGGGTTAAGGGAGTCGACTCAGCCATATATAAGGTAATGAAAGAGCGGGTGCACAGGAAGGCAGAGGATCTTTGTACTTCAGTGAAGTTTATCAAAGAAGCTGTAAACTGGGAGTTATTAGAACAATAAGATACCAGATGTAGCTCAGAAAAGAGTGCAAATTGTTAAAATGATTTAAAATTATTAGTTTACTACCATCACATGAGTCTAAATATTTTCCTTGTGTAATCAAGGTTATTTGTTTGGATTATTCAGGCCTTCAGGACAAATACATTAATTAAAATTTGTCTTCATTTTTGGGGGAGAGTTGTTTTTCCCCTTTTCTAAAAAGCCAGCTATTGTGGTTTTTCTCCATGATTTTCCTGTTATTTACCATGACAAACAATTACCTTCGTCCATGAAGATCACTTATTTGCAAACTATGCTTCCAAGAAAAAAAGTCGCAGTAGTATAAAACAAATCATAGGAAAACTAGACTGCAGTTTGGGTTATGACAGACCGTGTTATGTTTAAATAGACCATTAATGTGAAAAAGGTTTATTTTTGTTTTAAAAAAAAAAAAAAGAATGCAAGTCTTTAAGCGGTTTCGAACAATTTCTTCCAAAATTTTTGGCAAAGAGAAAAGGAAGGAGCAGATGTGAGGAAATGCTATTCCGAATCGCTGGAATGAACTCATGGACTAGAACACTGCAGGAACTGCACATCTCTCTTGTTTGGACTTACAGCACAGATTTTTGTGTGAAAGGCAATTCGGTTATCCACCACCACCTTTTAAGCAATTTGCTTTTCCCAGTGACTTGGGTTTTAACACAGGTTTTTAAAAACTAGCATATCAGAATGCATGGCTAGCTGACAATGCTATAGATACATACCAGCGCTGAGGCAATAAATCACAAGAGAAAAGAACGATGTAAAACCATTGAATATTACAATTTCAAATGTGTTTTACGTTTCACACAGACAAAATGTACATTTTCAGAAACTGAAAATCATACCACATTTACTAAGTATTTCAAACAATAATGATTATTTGGCTAAATAAGATTAAATTTTTGAAAAAAAAAGCTTGTCAGTCATAAACAGCCCCAGTTTACCATTTCTAACTACTATGGATGAACAGCAGTTGATTGGCCTGTACTCCCATCCAAATGACTATGTGAACTTAAGTTGATAATCAAAACCAAAGACCGCAGCAATTTTTTTGCTGGGGCTGTAGTAGGCTTAGCAATTCATCAATATCAAATGGCTGGAATATGTACATGTGTGTACTTACTTTGCATGAAGCTATACTTTTGGACAATATTTACAAATATTCATAAAAAATAATAAATCACACTATTTTCTAATTTGATCTGTTCTGCTAGTCTGACACATGTATTTATGAGACAACTACTGCTGCCACACCTAAGCAGTAAACTTTAAAAGATTTATGATACAATTTTTAATGATATCAGAGTGACATGGAAGCTGACGTCCCATTTTCAATATATAATCAGGAAACAGGCACGCAGCTCTACTGTGTGCCACTTACACATTCAAGTTTCTGCTCATTTCCCAGTCAGACCCAAGGCATCTCAGCAGAAAACTGCAGCTGTGGTTACAGATCCTGCTTTAGTCACAACTTACATATTGAGGGATTTCATGGTACAGTAAAAAAACCTGAAAATACACAGTTTTCTGGGGCATATCT
Organism: Chroicocephalus ridibundus; assembly: GCF_963924245.1. Taxonomy (NCBI): domain Eukaryota; kingdom Metazoa; phylum Chordata; class Aves; order Charadriiformes; family Laridae; genus Chroicocephalus; species Chroicocephalus ridibundus. Next base: position 94,900,193 of record NC_086286.1, read on the forward strand.
GACTCACACATTTAAACTGTATTTGTCAAGAAAAATGTTGGAAAAGCTGTCCTCTTTTATGAACCCCTTCTTCTAGGCTTTATTGCTTAATAGATTAATACAATGGCTAAAAAATTACACAACACAGGCCTGTGAAATCTCTAGTTTTCAAACCCTAAAAAAAAAATAATTACTGTAACTTTGTTTCCATTGATGCAATTAAAAAGGTCTGAAATGAGAGCAGAAGTTTTGGAGAGAAGAACTAGTTTCACAAGAACGGAAAAGGATCAGCAAGCATTTAGGAACAACAGGCACACACAAGGACCCACAGAAACACATGTACACATCATATTTGAACTTTTTTTGCACTTTTGGAATCATCTGATGATTATCTGCTACCTCAAGGGAAAGACAAAGCCAATAGTTTCATTTTCTTTTCCTTTCATTTTGCTGATTTTTTTCCTAACCTGTACATTTTCATGGTTTTGTCTAGTTTGGAGATAAAGAGGCTGAGGGGCGACCTCATTGCTCTCTACAGCTTCATAAGGAGGGGAAGTGGAGAGGGAGGTCCCTTCCCTTCCCTTCCCTTCCCTTCCCTTCCCTTCCCTTCCCTTCCCTTCCCTTCCCTTCCCTTCCCTTCCCTTCCCTTCCCTTCCCTTCCCTTCCCTTCCCTTCCCTTCCCTTCCCTTCCCTTCCCTTCCCTTCCCTTCCCTTCCCTTCCCTTCCCTTCCCTTCCCTTCCCTTCCCTTCCCTTCCCTTCCCTTCCCTTCCCTTCCCTTCCCTTCCCTTCCCTTCCCTTCCCTCCTCTCCTCTCTCATCTGTGCATAATGATATGCTAGATCAATGAAATCCAGTTTGGGACTGAAAAATGAATATTAACTAAATAAAGAGATAAAATTGTAAAATCTGACTGCTTTCACTTCTTTTCAAATAAATGAGTGATTAAGTTTTTTCCCATTTGTTGCTCCTGTTATAACCAACCAGACTCTTTTCTCATAACATCACCTTCACTACATTGCAAGACGGTAGCAGTGTGTGCCAACTTTATAAAAACATAAATGAAAATAAAAAGTATTACAGGACTTGTTCATTCTTTTCCTTGTCGCTGATGTTGCAATATGCAAGTGACTAAATCACTGTATGTAGCTTGGAAAACAGTAGTGGGAGAGGAAGTTTTACTCTCAGTAACCTAGTTGTCTAGAATCAGAAAGCCTTGAAATAAGTACACTAAGGTAAAGCACAAAAAAACAGGAATTATGGAGAAAGATGAAGAAGTGGAACATGGCAAGATGTATACTTTAATTCTTCTTCCTTTTGATTTATCTCACCTACTGTAGACATCTATACTTGAGATAATGATCCTAAGTTATAAAGTGTAGTTGTAGGCATTCTTTAGTACAAATTGTTTCAATCTAAGTAGACATGTAAAATTTTTGCATTTTAATAGTGTCAGTTTCTCTTGACTGATGATTAAAAAGCCAATGCAATGAGCTATTGCATATGAAGTTCTGTTTCAATTGTTCCTCATTTTTCACTTGAGAGTTTTTCTCAAATGTAAGCATTCAGTTAACACTAGTAAACATCTCTTACTAATATTAATCTTTTACATACCATTAAATGTCATATACTTACAAATAACTGTGGATTTATTATGCCCATACAGACATTTAAAAAAAAAATTAAAAATTCCAAAATGTCACGTCACAAAATTTTCAGAATTATTTTTATTTCTAGATCAAAATATTAATTTAAACTATTGTTTCCTGAGGAAAAACTTGCTTTGTATGGAATTATGTCTTCTGAGCAAAAACTTTTCCTTTTTAATACTTCAGAGATGCTGTAATTGAGAAATCTCTTACTTCAAGCAACTCAGATTCATATCAACAAAGGATTTATGACAGAAGAGATCTCCTGAACAGTTTCAGGAGGTTTCAGGCAAAGTGAGTATTAATCATGGGAAAGATAGAATTGTTTGTTTTTCTTCAAATTGAATTATTTTGGGGGGGCGGGCAGGGAAGTCTAAGACATTGTTCAGAGGATGAGCTGTTTCAGATCAAACTTCAAAGATGGTTTTGGAAATAATAGAGAAAGATTAAGCTGAGGTGTTTTTTAGCTGGCAGAGTAGGCAGCGAGCTTAACTATTTGCATGTGTGCATTAGGTACTCATTGGTAAGAGATGTTGTTTTATCACTGTAATCTCATTTGCTTTAGAATTTATTGTAAGAAAATCATGGCAAGAATTAAGCCTGAGTCATGAATTAAAGTAAATGTATTTTCTGAAAGACATTCATCCCACTTTTATTTTTCACTATGCTTCTCAGCTGTTACAACATTCATGTTTGTATTCTTCTTTATAAATAAATAAATCCCACATTGATATAAAAGTGATGAGGTAATTTAATAGCATAATCTGTTTGTATTTAGGGATGCAAGCGATACCTAAGTCACTATCTTTTTCAAGACATGAGGGGTAAAATCCTCACATTGAGGTCAATGAGAGTTGGGCCAGGATCTCATCCAGTTACTTAAATAACTCATTAGTGAATTTTCTACCCCATAGCAGGCTGATCAATATAGGTTGTTTAGAAACTAGTTAAGGGTCAAGACAAGTGACTGTGGCATGGAAAGCACAAGATACCTATGACAAGAAAATAAGATAATAAATGCCGCACAGTTCCCCTGCCCAGAATCTGCTCGGCAGTTCTCAGACCTGATGTCTGCAATCTCACTTTCCTGCTCTTTTTAGTTCATAAGACCAAGTCAAGGGGTATCCAAAGTAGGACAGCGGCCCATGCAGCCCACAATGCTGTTTGGAAGTCACTTTTTCTTTTTACTGCTCCAATCTTTCTGCCAGCTCCTGTTCATAAAGGTAAGGGTAAGCCAGACTATGAAGCTGCAGGGGAGCTAAGTGGTTCTGCATTTGTGAGTGGAGAAGAATTTTAAAATGCTATGATATGTATTAACTATTTATCTCCCCGACCTTTGCTGCTTCTGTTGAGAAATAGAATTGTGAGAGGCAAAGCTCAGGTTTTGGACCACTGACAGTTTTACACTACCTTGTTTTCTGATTTGCTTTTGTAGAAGCACTTTAATTTGTTTGATGGATAGACTAAGGGCATTGTTAACCAATCTGGCAAATGACTAGCTGTTCAACCTCTTCAAAAGTTGTGTTGTATTTATGGATATTCCATTATTTCAGCTGAAATCAGGCAACGTGTGTACTTCTTTCCAAATATTGACCAGGCTCTGACTGTACTTCAGCCAGCTGGCTGCACATCGGATCACGTGGTCGGACTGGCAGTTTGGAGCAATCCACAAGGAAAATGTGGGGAGCTAAATGCTGGATAGGAAATTAAACGGCACTGCCGTAATCTGGCCTGTGCCTTAAAACAGCTTGGCCTTGGCTGCTCACGCAGAGGAGACAGCGTGTGAGGGGAATCTGATACCACCGGCAGTCTCAGATATGGGACTGACTTCAACTGGTCATGCATTTTCCTAAAACCCAGCTGAGCATCAGTGCACCACATGTCATCTTTCGGGCCACACTTGTCCCAGACAAGATCTGTTTACCAAGAATGAGTAAAAAGTTGACGCAGCAGGAGAGCACGCACATGAACTCCTCAGGGTATGGAGCATTATTAGTAACCTCCTCATGGAAAATCTGTCTTGGAGCTGTTATGAAAACAAAACAAATATTAGCAGTAATTAGGGGACTTAGAGAGAGAATTATTCACACCAACAAAGCTGTCTCTCAGGGCTCGTATAAGACAGTCATAAACCCTGCTGAATTGCAGCCAAATCAACAGAATGACAACTGAAACCGGGAGTACGACAACAGGCAAGAGATCAAGCTGGAAAAACCAGGCATGGCAGGCGGCAGAGCTGGAGAACACAGACCAGAAGGTCCCATGCTGCACCAAGGGCAGCAACTGAGTTGTGAACACTCACCTTTGACATTCGGCAGCGGGTCTCATGTCCCTGTAAGAGGCTGTCCAGTGTAGAAACCCTTGCAAGCCACCCTGAGACTCTCAGCAAGTTGTGGTAGAGACTTTGTCTGCTCCCTGGCAGGGAAGGGGCTGCAGCTCACACCACCACATCATTTGCTGTGGTAAATCCTGGGTGACATGTTGGGTAGCCTTGCTTACTAGTCATCGTTGAAAGTGAGATGACTTGTTCCAAGTGGGTACAATAGTTGCAAAATCAATGAGGTATTCAGAAAGCTTGAAAGGGAAGAATTACTAGAAGAAATGCAAGTTGCATAAAAGATTCGGGAAATTAATATAAGTTATGCAAGGGCTATTGGTCTATGTTATATAATAACTTCTATTGGTATATTCAATTTAAAATACAAAATTTGTTATGGTATTTCTATATCGATCTACCCTATGTACATCTTCAGGAATAAGTCACATGTCAGAAACCAGTTCAGACCATCAAGCGATCGGGGACTGTCCAGATCTACATGGAAATGCAGCTGGAGATTTGAAGCTGTAGCATAGTTCAGTTTTGTTGTATCATATCTTGAAAGCTGTGAAGTTTGCCTACTAGTTCTAATGAAAGCCGTTTGGAAATGTTTGTTCAGTCATATAAGGAAGAGGTGGAAACATTTTCCCTTTGACTCTGTTAACTGCAGTAAGTTTGGAAACCTAGAATACACAGCGCATATGCTCTGCAAACACACCATTCTGGATCAAACCCAGCACTTGTTATTTTAGGATCGATGGCAGTCACTCCCAAAGGCCCCCTCCAGAGTTGTATCTTGTACAAACTTGGGAAGGAGATAGCTCCTGCTGTGAAGGATTTACCAAGTAAAAATACAAATAATGAGGTTAAAAGACCAACCAGCCTTCTTAGATACATGTGTCATAAGATTTGTTTCTTTTCTTTGTTTTGTCTTGATTGTTTAGGAGACAGACAAAAAGAATGAATACGCATGGACCAGTAAAGAAGAGAAAAAGAAAGAAAGAAGAAAAGCCTCCTACCAGCTTGGTCATGACTGTCAGCCGAGGCTTTGCTGATGTAATGCCAGAACTCTGCCTGAAAGACTTATTTGAGAGAGGACAAAGATTCAATCACACAGCTTTTTCCATGCTCCCAGGACATCCAAAGCATCGCATGTCAAACCATGGATTTCAACGCCCTGACTGATGTCATCTGCGCAGTGTGAAAAGATAACAAATTTGGACTTTCACATTAAGAATGTTTTTCAGCAATGAGATATTATGAGCACTCCTGCTGTGTCAGTGGTTGAGATGCCATAAATACTGTACCAACTCAGGAGTGACATAACTTTTTCTGTAGCAATAGATCTATACTTTAAAGTTTATTAATTGCCTGACCATTATATAATCCTGTAGATTCAGGGGTTTTGCCTGTCTCTCTAGACCATGAAAAACCTTGAGAAATCAACAGTAAAATAAATTAAGTATACCGTTGTTTCATTACTGAATTTCCAAAATGCTTTGTACTAAGACTGTTACAAATCTTTTAAAATGAAAAGAATATAATTACTGAATATAGGTGTACTGCAACTTGCACTGCAAGCAGCACTACTAATTGGCCCACCAACTGTTACCCCATGCAGTCTTTAATATCTATACTGATAGAAAAAACTTTGACTAAACACATATTATCCAATAAGCAAGAAAACAGTAGAATTACCTGAACTACAGTCTAAGCCCATAGAACGATATTTGAGTTTGAAGATTATGGAGAAAAAGGGAATTGCTGTTTTCCCTTGTAGACCTAAGACTCTCTCGCCACTGGAATATCTCAGATTTCTTAGCACACAGCCATACAGTTGTCAATCAGCTTAGCAGTGATAAAAGCTTTCAGTCTTGTGTCATTATTACAGAAGGACCAAGAAAGATTAATAAAAGCTTTGTCAACCCATAGCAATATTTCTGCCTTACCACTAGCAGAATATAATGACCACTGGTAAAAATTCTTAATGTCCCAAAAAACATTGAGAACATAAAAATAAAACAGTAACGTCTGGATAATATGCAGCTATACTCTGTGAAAGACAAAAAAAATCAGACAGACATGTTGAACTCATTTGTGTTTATGGTTTCACCCATTCCACACTTTGATCACCCAGGAAACTGTATGTATTTTCCTGTAACTGTGCAGAGCTGGTGGTTCTGTAGTCATTAAGTATGTCCAACAACCCACGTGGGAAAGTCACAACAAATATAAACAGAATCCAGAATAGTAATGGACTTTCATGTAAATAACACTCAAGAAAAGTCATATAAAACAGATGTGCCATCTGTGTGGCTGAACGTACTCTTCATTAGAAAGTAGACATCACTAAATATATTTCTAATGACATCAATAAAAGCCCTGTTCATTATGCCCAATGAGATGTGCTTAGGCACTTCTTTTACAACTTCGAGACATGGTTCTCTGCCTCAAAAGAAGCCCACGCGAGGGAAGTCAATCTATTGGTTTATCACAATTTCTCATGCATTGAGAGAATAATGGAAAACGAAGGCTGAAAGAAGTAACCAAGCAATAAAAATGTTGAAGATCTATTTGTTGGCTCAGAGTAAACTAGGTTAGAATGTGTCTGAAAGCATTATCTAGTTATTTTAACTTATCTGAAAGCATTATCTAGTTATTTTAACTTCATAAATGGTTTAATTGATTTAATAAAACCATTCATGTCCCTCAACTATTATGCAAACAGTAAGTGCTTTACTGGACTGGAACATCACTTGCTTTCAACCATTAAGTATTCAGAAATGGGAGAGAAGCCAGAGACACTGTGTCTCATGAATGTTTAGCACCAAAAGTGTTTGGGTTTTCTCATATCATCCCTTCAAACTTTAAAGAGCATCACCTCATTGTGTTTAAGGGATTGTGTGATTAAGACATTACATTTTAAGTACACTGGCAGCAGTTTCTAGTGAAGGATAGGGATAATCAAAATGAATAAAGACCAATATGCTGCTTGATGACACTTCTATTGATTCTTTTCTGTCTCTAGGAAAAATCAAAGCACATGAACATGCTTGCCCAATTAAAGCCAGTGGCAGAAGCACAGCATGGACCCAAATCATGCTCTATTTAGTCAGTGACTGTAGCTTCTTTTTTTTCCTTTTTTTTTTTTTTTTTTTTTTTTAAAGTTTAGAGGTATGGGTTAGCTGGGGTTTTGTTTTTTCCAGCTCTCATAACAGAAGTTCCAACGCAGCCTGAGGCAACTGGGCACTCAAGTGACAATGAATGTCTATGAGATTGAAAACTCCTTTGAAAATCCTACTGCAACTTTCTTTTCCATCTTCCCATTTGTTTTTAATACCCTGTGACATTCATTTCAATTAGCCAGGTCACAGAGGGATCCACTCCCTCTCAGTGATTACCAAACAATAGGAAAAGCAATACAAATCTAATGGCTTTGATGCCTGTTAAAAACTTTCCCATCTGTGTATCATTTTAAAGCACTATATCTCTGGATTTATCATGCCAAGAAGGGTGGCTCAGGAAGTCTTTGCACTATAGCATGTAAACAACTGGAAAGTCATAGCAGGATACGGCATATTATCTGAAAGAAAAAAATAATTAACCTTTGAAGGGTAGAACTGGTTCTAGCTTTATGACTGTAAGACTTGTCTTTTCCCCAAGAAAAGAGAAGATCTTGTCAAAACGGCACGTTAGGCTTATACAGCTTTACTGTGTTTGTAGCATTTTCACCTGCAAACCAGTTACTTGCAACAAAACAAGCTTGGGCTAGAAAGTATAATGCTGCAGTTCAAAAGCTGATAATGCCTGTGTCTGTAATGATTTATTCCATAGCTGACATTTCTGTAAAGGCATTACAACTAAAAATATTTGGGCTTCTTTGGTTCCTCCAAATCCACGTAGCCTTTTTTCTGAACAACTATTGCATAAACCATTTTTGTGTGTTGTAGCCACAAACTTCAACAAATAAAAAATTAAAACACGATAATATTTTCTGAATCTCCTCTCATGAGGCAAGAGAGGCCCATACAGGAAAGCTATATGAGCACTGCGAGCATTAGATTGCTACCCCTCTTATAGATCTTTACTAGGTTGCTCAAAGGTACTCTTGTGTAAGCTGAATGTTGTTCCACAGTCTTAAAGGCTGCATCTAAAAGTGAAGCGTAGGACTAGTACGAGAATACTCCTGTGATCACTTGCACTTCTATCAGGATTGTATTTTTCACTACCACCAGAAGGACAAGATACAGAGCCAAGTTCTATTCTCAGTCACTGGTGTAAATCCAAAGTATCCTCATCAAAACCAGTGAACTTATTCCAGATTTACACTCCTGGGCATAAAGCAGAGTTCAAGCTGTCTTGCTTTAATATTCTTCAGTTAAGAAGAATGTCTGGCTTTCCAGAACTCAGAAACTAAGTCTGTGTACTGCCAGCTTAACAATAAAAAAATCAGATTCTTTTGTGTTTTATTCCTGAACACAGATAGAGTGAAATGACGTTGACTCCATCCCCCATACTCCTGTTGCCAGAAAACAGGAGTGTGTTAACAACTGTCTTTCTGTCCAAATACATCCATTACTATTATTTTATCAACTCCCCAAGCAATTCATGAAGTTCTTTTTGTACTCTGAGATCGACACTCGTGGAGTAGTTGAAGGCTGATTCCTCTAACTCTTCCTCCCCTATTCTACCAAAATAATGATTTTGGTGTGTCTTAAATCCCATAGCGTAATGGCTGTGCTACCTCGTTCTATGTGTGCAAAACGTCCATATGTAGTCCCAAAAGGCCAGGAGGCGTTTCTTTCCCTTCTCTTGATCAGAATATTCAGGGAAAATGCTCAAATTAGGAAGTAAACATAGAAAGAGCAATCATTAAGTGCTTCCTACTAGACAGAGAATTGGGGATTAGAGAAACACTAGAATTTCCCTCTTCATTTTTTTCCAAGTACCAAAATACCTGTATAGAAATGAGAAGCTGGAAAAGCTTGCAGAGATTTAGAAAATCATCTCAGGCATCCAGCCACAAAAAAAAAATCTGAGAGTGTAGGACGTGACAGTACAGGCTAACCTAGAACAAAACTACCTCATTGCTAATGCAGGTCAAAGAGTGACTGGAATACAATAGTGAATCATAACCTCTAACATTCAGCAAAGCAATCAGACGAGACAGCAAAGGTGCGCTGATCTGCAGGCTAGAAAAGTGTACGGGATCCCAACACAAGTTGGATCACAGAGAGCATTGCTTATGATCATAAGGGAACTAGCAAGACAAAGTACTAACCTGTGCAAGCCAATGGAAATAAAGATGAAAGAACCAGAATTTGCTTGTACATAATGCAGAGGTTCTTATTTTGTATGTAAAAAAAGAAGGATTGGACATTTTAAATGGGATTCCCCACTACTCGTTGGGGGACCAGTGCGGGAATAGGGCCATAAACCACCTACCAGCAAATTCTGAGGCACCGGTGTCCTTGCACACTCTTCTTCTATCAAACAGTACCTGTCTGTCAGTTAAGAATGAGGGCTGTAGCATGAGATCTGGGTTAGTTTTTAAGAACAAATTTTCATGTTACCTGAACAGCTGGAAAAAGTCCTCCCTTCTGGAAGGGGGCTGTGGAAAATTGTGCCCTGCCAACGTCACTGAAGAATATTAATGGAAAATGGCTAACTATTGTTAAATAAGGAAGGGAGCTGGGAAGAGTGGGGCAGTGGCATAGGAGTGTTATTTGGAACTGATCTTCTGACGAAGTATAAAGGTATTCTTTATACAGGAAGAAAACATATGTGTTTTAATTGGAAAATGCTACACTTTTCTAGAAGGCAGCCCCCAGTTTAAGTAAGATCATTGTGGTGGAGCATGAAGCCCATGGGGCAGAGGCTGTTATTGCAAGCCAGGTAGCAGGAATAGCAAATCATACATGTCTAAAAAGCACCATGGAGGTGAACGAGGTGAGGAGACGGGGGGACCAGAAGGGCATGCCATGCTGATGCCATGCACATCATTCTCTGGAAAATTCAAATAAGGGAGCAATACCCATCCAAGTAACTAACTCAGCAATTGCATCTCATATTCCAAAATAGCTCAGTAAATTAAGGGCAATATTTTCGTCATTCTAGAAGGAAAATTGTATTCTCCATCTTACGTTGTAAGGCAGGCCTGCACTGAAGCCAGCTTGCAGGGCCGGTCTGGCCCACAAGGCAGTATCTGCTGCCCACCAGGGATGAGGCAATATGTGGCTTTTAACTATGCACTTCCCAGCTGGTGCCAGTCAGACTATTTATGTCTTCCAACTGCTGGCTGGCCTACAAGAAAGTTCTGCCACATACTGGCCCTGCCAGAGGACTCATATCTCCTGGTTGGCCACTTCCCTCTGCTTCTTCTCCCCTCTTATTCCTCTTGGGCAGCACATTGCATAGTGACTCACAGCCAGAGCTAGACAGAGAAAGGGGAGAGAGAAGGCATTGGAGTAAATGAACGAAGCTGGAAGGGCAGCAGGAGGTGTTTGGATGAGTGTTAGGAAGTAGAAGTCATTAGCAGCCTCTGAGCTCATTTGGAGTTGTAGCCTTCTGCAATAAAAATTCATTTAAGAGGAAAAGGTAAAACCCATTTCCCATGTCACAAGGATTCCTTCACCCACCTCTGTAATGCACCCAGTTTGGTCTGAGGGAGAGACTGGTGTTGCAGGGTAGTCAGATAACACCACCAGTGCAAACAGGAGCTCTTCAGAACCATACACAGGCTATCAGGTGCACTGCATGGTACCCGACAAGGGCAGGGAAAAGAAAATCTTTTAACCAGTTCCTTTTCTTACATACGAAATACATTGGTTTTGAGTAATTTGAGAGACTGACTGTTATCTACTGCTGTATCTCCTGTAGCCGTCTGAGGAGTATCAAGAAGGATCACAGAGCCCTGGGAGCAGCAGTAAGGGACTCAGGAGTGCAGGTAGTTTTTTCATCAATCCTCCTGGTCAAAGAAAAGGGGTTTGAAAGGGCAAGTCGAATTTTTCAAGTCAACAAATGGTTACAGGACTGATGCCACAGCCATGGGTTTGGCTACTTAGACCATGGGAATTGCTTTGAGAAACCTGGTCTTCCGGGGGCTGGTGGAGTCCATCTGTCAGAGAAGAGGAAGAGCATTTTCGGTCATAGGCTTACCAAGATCTTGAAGAGGGCTTTAAACTAAAGTGGATGGGGGAGAGGAACCTCAATCCATCCCACTCCTACCAGTTTGATGCCAGCACCAGCAATAGATGCCCAGAACCTGGAGAGGAATCACAGGTTAGCAGGAGAGCACCTGGAATGCAGCACAAAGGAATTCCAGCCACTACAGCTAGTAATTCAGCTTCATTGGGGGCTCAAATTAAATGCCTGTATGCAAACACATGTAGCTTGGGGAACAGGAAGAGTTAGAGACATGCGCACACCTGCAGGGCTATGATCTTATTGGCATCACAGAGATGTGGTGGGGTGGGTCCTATGACTGGAGTGTTGGAATGGAAGGATACAGGTTCTTTAGGAAGGACAGGCAGGGGAAATGAGGAGGGGATGTTGCCCTCTACGTCAATGACCAGCTGGAGTGCATGGAGCTCCACCTGGGGGTGAATGAGGAATGGGTCAGAATTAAAGGGAGCACAGGGACAGGTGACATTACAGTGGGGATCTGCTACAGGCCACCTGACCAGGAAGACTAAGCAGATGAGGCCCGCTATAGACAGATAGGAGCAGCCTCATGTTCACAAGCCCTGGTCCTCATGGGTGACTTCAACGACCCTGATATTTGTTGAAGGGACATAAGCAATCCAGGTTGTTCCTGGAATATGTTGATGATAACTTCCTTCTCCAAGTGATAGAGGAGCCAACGAGGAGAGGTGCCATGTTGGACCTTGTTCTCACCAACTAGAAAGGGCTGGTAGGGAACGTCACACTCAAGGGCAGCCTTGGCTACAGTGACCGTGAAATGGTGGAGTTCAAGATCCTTAAGGCAGCAAGGAGGGTGCACAGCAAGCTCACTACCCTAGACTTAAAGAGTATAGGCTTTGGCTTCTCCAGGGATCTGCTTGGTAGAGTACCATGGGATAAAGCTCTGGAGGGAAGAGGGGCCCAAAGAAGCTGGTTAATATTCAAGGATCACCTCTTCCAAGTTCAGAAATGATGTATCCCAACAAATGAGGCCAGGAGGCCTGCATGGATGAACAAGGAGCTCCTGGACAAACTCAAATTTGCACTTGGGTCACAACAACCCCATGCAGCACTACAGGATTGGGGCAGAGAGGCTCGAAAGCTGCCTGGCAGAAAAGGACCTGGGGGTGTTGGTTGACAGCTGGCTGAATATGAGCCAGCAGTGTGCCCAGGTGGCCAAGAAGGCTAACAGCATCCTAGCCTGTATCAGGAATAGTGTGGTGAGCCGGACTAGGGAAGTGATCATCCCCCTGTACTCGGCACTGGTGAGGCCCCACCTCGAGTACTGCGTTCAGTTTTGGGCCCCTCACTACAAGAAGGACAATGAGGTGTTGGAGCGTGTCCAGAGAAGGGCTACAAAGCTGGTGAGGGGTCTGGAGGACAAACCTTATGAGGAACAACTGAGGGAGCTGGGGTTGTTTAGCCTGGAGAAGAGGAGGCTGAGGGGACACCTTATCACCCTCTACAACTACCTGAAAGGAGGTTGTAGAGAGATGGGGGCTGACCTCTTCTCCCTGGTGACAAGTGATAGGACGAGAGGAAACGGGTTCAAGTTATGTCAGGGGAGGTTTAGATTGGATGTTAGGAAACATTTTTTCACTGAAAGGGTTATTAAACATTGGAATAGGCTGCCCAGGGAGGTGGTGGATTCACCATCCCTGGAGGTGTTTAAAAAAAGGGTAGATGGGGCACTTAGGGACATGGTTTAGAAGTGGCTTTTGTCAGGGTAGGTTAATGGTTGGACTTGATGATCTTAAAGGTCCCTTCCAACCTCAGCAATTCTATGGTTCTATGATTCTATGAAATACAAAAAGGAAGCTTACAGACAGTGGAAGCAAGGACAGGTAGCCTGGGAGGACTACAGAGAAATTGTTTGAGTTGTCAGGGATCAGGTTAGGAAAGCTGAAGTCCAGATAGAGTTAAATCTGGCCAGGGGCGTCAAGGGCAACAAGAAAAGCTTCTACAGGTACTTCAGTGATGAAAGGAAGACTAGGAAAAATGTGAGACCTCTCCAGAAGGAAACGGGCAACCTGATTACCTGGGACATGGAGAAAGCTAAGGTACTCAATGATTATTTTGCCTCAGTCTTCACCAGCAAGGGCTCTAACCACTGCCCAAGTTGCAGAAGGCAAATGCAGGGACTGGGAAAATAAAAACCTCCCATATAGGAGAAGACCAGGTTAGAGACCATCTAAGGAACCTGAAGATGCACAAGTCCATGGGACCTGATGAGAAGCATCCGCAAGTCCTGAGTCCTGACTTCACTGTGTGCTCCAGGCCCCAACTCAATTTAGGTCTTTACATTAACCCAAAGAAGCTTCAGCAAGGTCTCCTCCATGGGCATTGCTAGTACCGGGCAATAGTTCAGCATAGTCACAGCAGCTGGGAGAACAAAAGGACCAGGCATCTGGTTTCATATACAGCGCCATGGGTCTGGTTCAGAAGAGAGAGGGGATGGGGAAGCCTTTAGGTGTTGGAGAGTAGTTGGCTTTTATTATGGTCTTTCCAGCTACCACATAGCCCTCCAGAAAGAAAACTTTGGGAACCCCCATTTTAATATGTTTTGCTCCTTCCAGAGGAAAACATTCACCAATTCAGGAAGCAATCTTCAGGGGGGTGTTTCCTGCCAGAAGAGAGTGAAGAGGAACCAGCAGTGGGTGAGGAGCTGCCTCTGCCTGAAATAAGTACATGTTTCCAAGCTCGTGCTCGCGTCCCTGTGCCAGGGACTCTGCTGGCTGGGGCAAATGCACCTAGAAGGAGAGGTCACACAGTAGAGCCTGCCGCGAGCTAGCCAAATGCATTTCGCAGCATTAAAGCCCAGCCATTATTTAATATCTGCTGCCAGGAGCCACCTTGTCTGTGCTGACATCATCTGGTCAGGTTTTTTACACTTTCTAACAGAAACTATGACACACTCTAGCAAGAATAGACACTTAATGCCAAGAAACAGGCAGTATAACTCGGGCCCCCAGATAGGTTTGAATAATTTATTTCTAATTCAGCTTCATTTTTACAACTTTTGGAAGAATGTTTTTAAGACCAAAACTTCCATACACAGATTTTCTTTTTATAGAGCGCTGCAACTTTTGAAAACATATTCAATAACTTCAAGTCAAAAAATATTGCAGAATATGTTTCCCTAATAATATAATTGATGTGTTCACTTGATCCCAACAGACTTTTCTGTGGTGAGTATTCTATTTAAACATGACCTCAAGTCATATTTTTGTGACAGTGCCTTTGGTATACAGTAAGAACCATATCAAAAGGGTTGTTAACAGCTGAAATCAATGCCACTTGTATGTTGGTAAAGAAGAAAGAAAAAAATTAACTTTGTTTCAGCAATTCGTTATGACACTGTTGAGTACTAAATCAAGGAAAACAGCTCGATAGCAGAAGCCAATTGGGAATATAGCTTATTTTGTCTAAAACTATATATAATTTTACCAATAACTCAGAGCCATCTGGAACCTGGCAAAAACAGCATAACAAAATTACAGCTGAGCTGATGATTTTAATTTTCCAAACAGGACAGCAAAGGTCCACGGCTGCTTGGTACCATTCCACCTACTTCCTCAGAATAAATGCAGAGATGTACGTCAATTAAACACTGCAAAGCACTAGTTAATTGCTACACCTGAACTTTATGGAATTCTTCCATTTAAGTTAATGACAGAAGGGTTCATCATCAGAGACCATAGACGTGGGAGCTCAAGAAAAAGAAAAAGGCATATTTTCATGTTACGGCAGAAAGGCCCAAAGGTTATAAGACTAGTTTTTCTGATTGTGTCTAGAACCTCTTCCAAAGCCAGAGATGTCCAGGGGAAGTTTCATGTGGAACATGCTGTATTTCAAATCCACATCTCAGTAAGTTTTCTGGGGTGGCAACTTTTTGTGTTTTCAGTAAAAGAGAGATGGGGGTTGGGGGTGAAAAGGGAAATCCAAGGCATAGCATGTGAAATAGTAGGAAAAAAGCTAATGAGCAACCTTCAAGACACCAATGGAAAGAGAAGAGCTAGCAGTACCTTCAGGGAAGTGACAGACTACTCTGGCCTGCCACAACAGCATCCGTAATGTTTTCTCCCATCATTTGCCATGTGCCCTATCTCAGGAGTTGCTTCCCACATCATTTTCTGAGTCAGCAGCACAACCCCTCGGCTGAATATCGCGAACAAGAATGTAAAAGAGGGAAAGTTCCAGCAGCAGTACTGCTCTCCAGCAAGAGGGTAAAGGTCCTCTGAAAATGTGAATTTGTTTACAGAACAACAAGTAGTTGTTGCCAAAAGACCATATTGACTTCAGTGGCTGAACACATTACTCAGTACAGAAAGAGTATTTTTATAGAAGCTTATACTAGTTCATTTTCCTATGCAAACTCTGTAGATCTTTGCTTCAAAATAATAGCAGCTTGAAATAATTAAAAGTGTAAATTAATCAAATAAAACCCCCACAATATATTGCTTTTTCTCTAAACCAGAAGACATTATTTAGTGATAGTAGAAATAATAATGTGAGGTAAGGATGAACTGTTCCTCCCTCTTTTACAATCACTAACCTCAACAAAGTTGAATTTTCTTTCATGATGTCTGAAATTGGCCCAGAATCTCTAGTAATTCAAAACCAGAGTGTCTCTTTAAAACCCAGGTCCCATTTTTTTTTCCTTAAATAATTTATTATAATAGTTTTACACACAGTCATTCTCCTCCTATGGTGCACAAAGACTAGAGAACTTTTTAAAGCATTTTCAATTAACTATTTTTTATAATGAAGTCATAATTTTTATGACTTTATAAACTGGGTACTAGCAGTACCACTTGTCATATGTGATAGGCTGTGTGAGTAGAATAATGCTTTTTCCTGTGTTGTGATTCTATTTTTCATAAATAGAAGGAGTCACTTTTTCCTGCCCATAAAATGTCCATGTCTGGGACAAGATTTTAATAAATTTGTACAGTCTTTATAAATGTTCTGCAATATTAATAAAAATATATTTTCAAAATGGTCATAAGATCATTTTTATTACAAATACAAAGAGTTATTTTTCACTAATAGCCAAGACAGTTTGAGTTCTTAGACATGTTACTGTAAATAACTCTCATGAGAGGAAAAAGAGGGAGAATTTAAAGGCCCTAAAAATGGCAGAAGTAGATGTCTGAAACCTAATGACGACAGTGTTCATGTGTTTATCAGGGCTACATGCTCAAAAACCTAATGACCTGGATTTTTATTCATGAAGTCAGTGTCTATATCTAAAGAATCATAGAATCATAGAATTGTCTAGGTTGGAAGAGACCTTTCAGATCATCAAGTCCAACCATCAGCCTAGCAGTGACAAAAACCATCACTAGACTGTGTCACTAAGCACCATGTCTACCCTTCTTTTCAACACCTCCAGGGACGGCGACTCCACTTCCCTGGGCAGCCTGTTCCAATGTTTGATAACCCTTTTGGTGAAGAAATTTTTCCTAATATCCAATCTAAACCTCCCCTGGTGCAATTTGAGGCCATTTCCTCTTGTCCTATCGCCTGTTACTTTGGGAGAAGAGACTGACTCCCCACCTGTCTACAACCTCCTTCCAGGTAGTTGTACAGCACAATAAGGTCTCCCCTCAGCCTCCTTTTCTCCAGACTGAACAACCCCAGCTCCCTCAGCTGCTCCTCATAAGACGTGTTCTCCAGACCCCTCACCAGCTTCCTTGCCCTTCTCTGGACACGCTCCAGAATCTCAGTGTCTTTCCTGTAGTGAGGGGCCCAAAACTGAACACAGTACTCAATGTGGGGCCTCACTAGTGCCAAGTATGGGGGACGATCTATGTTTTATTTTAAGCTATAGTTTCACAAGCAGACTGTTCCGGCACAAGGTAACAGTACTTTTGCTAAAATGGATAGCCTGTCTCTTATGTCCTCCAATACACATTCGTCCCTTTTACTCTGTTATGTAGACACTAATGCATACAACTGTATATGAAGTTAATCAAACAGTTCATAAATACCCATATTCTTTTGAAACACATCACTTCGGGCATCCAATGGTCAGCCATAAAACGCTGATGAAAAAAATGGAAATGGGGTAGATCACAATAGATTCAGTTGGACACACCAGTTAAAATTATCTCATTAATTGTTCAACTCCAATCTTTGCTATAAACCCATCTCTCTCCTTTGTAATTGTGCTGTGCTATACTGGTTGCAAGTGTTTGCTCGAGCACTTCATAGTGGAGATAAAAACTAAATAAAGGCATAGTGGGAGAGCAAATCACAGTCTGTAAGAGCGGTGATAATCTGTGGAATTCAATGCCTAAAGTTGTTAGAGATTCTGAATCTGTTTCTCGTTTGAAGTCTTATTTGAAGTTTAATGTTTTGGATATGTCTTTTTCTAAATATATGTGTGTTTGTACTCGCTTCCAAGGTTACCTGTATTTTATTTTTAAAAATAGATTAACATTAAATACTTGCAGACTGATCTAAAAGTCACTGAAATTAACGGAAAAACTCCCAATGACTTCATTGGACTTTGGATCACATCTTTAGGGAACTCTCTTCTTACAAACTGAGATTATCAGGCCCTTGTAGAGTATAAATCAATATTGACATTAAGGCAGTCAGAGTGATTTATAATAGCTGAATATCTGATTCTACCTCCACTGAGCCTAGTTTTCCAAAACCTGAATCATTGTAATTGCCTTGTGAGTATTTCAGCCATGTGTTACTTTGCAATGGACCACAAGAGTGCTTTGAGCAACAACTAGAAAATTAGTTAAGACCTGCCAAAGACTATGTTCCAAACTGTATGGTAGCCTTGTGGATACCCCGCTCAGCTTCTATGTCTGATTACTGCACTTTAACAGGGCTATCTTTTCACTTACGGAATTTCATAGAGAGTAAACTAAGGAGTTTATCCCAGTCACCAATACAGATATAACTTCTGCTGGTATGTAGCTTTGATTTATCCAGAAATGCTACTTTGGAATGACTGTCACAGTACATGTATCTGTGCCATAGAAAGCAAAAAGCAAAAGCAAAGGAAAAGCAAAAGGTTTGCATTTTATATCTAGTTTTAACATTTTAAAAATCTACATTAAAATTTCATCTCTTTTAAAATGTGCTGTTATTACTGGGGATTTTTAAAAGACAGAAACCTGGAACTTTGCAGTGCAGCTTAGCTCTTCATAAAACTGAAAAAGAACGACAAAAAGAGAGTTGACATGCATTATTTAATTTCAGAAATGAAAGCATTTCAGAGGAATTAATATTGATTTGTGTCTTTTTGGTGCTTATATATGACAATTCCTAAAAGAACCACTTAAAATAACAATAAATGAACTGAATTTGTGTGTCAATAACCCTTTCCGTTTTTATGTTTATAAAACACAGCAATGATTTTGAAAAATAATTGAAATCATTGCTGTAATGTAAGAGAAAACATCCATACAGTGAAATATTGCAGTGTCCCATACATACATTGGCTCTTTTCTTGCCAAAAGTTTTGAGTGTATGTACTGTTCACCTAAATATAACACAGTAAAAATTGAATCACTGAGCCAGAGAAATAGTGCTATGTGTTTTACGTGAGGTTCTTTAAAATAGTTGTACTTTTGCTCAGCACCAAAAAAAAATACCTTTGAACACTGTTCAAGCTTTGAGTTATGTTGAAATACAGCTAACAATGGGGAACTGCTATAATGGCGAAAATATTTTATTTCTGCTTTAGGCTAATTAATGTGCAAAATGTCTCATTTTAAGAGCACATATATTAAACCTTTGACAGTTATATAAGTGAAGTAATTTTCTGAAAAAGAAGAAAAACTATGGACTATGCAAGATGATAACCTTTTGAAAGGGCAGACCTTCAATTCCTCAGCAGAACATTTGATTCACAGCACCATAACAGTTGACAGAGTTTATCATTACAGTGGCTGCTCTACATGAGCCTTGCCAAAATCAATCATGCTAAGAAATTGGAACATTCTTCAAGTTAGCAAATCATTTCTTTGCTTTAAAGGCCTGATCTAAAATCAATTAAGGCCAAAAGAAAGATTTCTTCTTGATCAGCATCAGAAGCGGTTGAAGTTTTGGTGACATATTTTGCAGGCTTCACTTACTTATCACTGGATGAAAACAGACTGAGGGAAAGAGAAAAATTATGGTCTTGATTGCAAGAGGATCTTTGGATTTCACCTTTAAAGTGTTATCTCCATGGTCAATGCTAGCTCAGCAGTAACAGCAGAGTGGCTGGAAAAAGAGGAAACATAACCCCCATTTTTAAAAAGGGAAAAAAAGGAAAACCCGGGGAACTACAGGCCAGTCAGTCTCGCCTCTTTGCCCAGCAAGATCATGGAGCAAGAC